>NC_087322.1:2801739-3110543 GCF_037043105.1 Vanessa tameamea
ATTCCATTATACAATTCTTTATGATATAAAAGCTTGTCGCAATAATACATACACTCTTTACAGTAGTTATAATTTTGAATATAAACCTATTTATTATGTACGTGTTATATAAAAAAAAAATAGAAAGGGTAAATCTCGCGAATAATCTTTTATATCTGTAATATATAAAATTAAGTTGGGTTTGTTCGAACACTAATAACTCTAGACGGCTGGACTGATTTTCATGGTTTCGATTTGTTCTATTTATCTCTGTCCCGGTTATAAAAATAACTATTAAAAACATTGGAAAATTGACGAATACTAAAATGAAAGAAAAAATATTTTTCCTAGATTTTCTCATACAAAATGTTCATGGATTTCGTAACTGTCAAACATTTAATGTTCATACCATCGATAAATTAAGCTTAAATGAAGAATGTATTTAAATAAAACTTTCGAATCGAAGATGTATCCAGAATATTTGGATGGTAATGAAAACGGATTGATATATATTTATTGGTTGTTAAATATTCATTAGTGCATGCAATTTATATCGTGTAAACAAAAGAAAATATATCAAGCTACTTTAATATAGAACCACTGACAAATGAACAAATGACTGAATTAAAAAAAACATGAAATCGATCGTTTTCACACAATCGTTCCAGATGATTAGAATATTCATATTCATTATATACTAGCTGAGCCGGCGAACATCGTACCGCCTAACCATCAATGAATGTCGTTTTACAGATCAGGTGAACTTAATTTATGAAGTTATGAAAGTAATACAATAAATACAACATGAATATTAAGTTCAGTACTTTATCAGGATAACAACACCGACAAGAAATAAAAAAAGTAGATATTGTGCAGCATGGAATGCACTCGGTTTTCTTTTCATTGAAGCTGTTTCTCATTAAAAAACAATCGTTTCAGAACTTTGGAATCAATTAAATGAGGGATTTAAATAGGGGACGATAGTTTTTGCAGAAGATACCTACTCATTTTTGAAATTCCAAATATCAAAATTGATCTATAGGCAACACAGCTTACAAAAAACTCTAATACTCAAGAAAATTCGGTAGGTTTCTGTGTAATGTTTGCAATGATATTCCACCGAGCAAACGGCTATTTGTATATAATTTTTATTACTGATTTTTTATTCAATTCAAGCTGTTTTTTTTTCTTTTTAGACCTAAACATTTGTAACTCCAAAGTAAAAATTACTAATTTCCTATGCACAGCCCTAGAAAATGTTAAATTTATAATTTTTTTGTAATTCTTTGGTTTATTGCAAAAGTAACAATTATTTATTTCTTACTTAAAATAATACTTTAAAACTATAAATTAATCACTCTTAGTGAGTAGTTCTTAGGTAAAACTGAATGATATCCTGCTTAATTGCTATTTTATCTATCAAAAAATGTTATGAATTCCATGTCTATGGTGAAAAAACGTATTGATTTCCACAGAACCATTAACGATTTAATTTTATCACAATTACAAAAAGGAGGCTAACACAAGGCCAAAACATCAAGCCGTTAATTGAATTACAGCGAGCAACTAAGCTTTTTTTTAAATTGACAAACATACTTCACATACCAATATACACTGTAATATCATAACGTTAAGATCATATTTCTCTGAAGCATTTTATATGCCGTAAATAAAGCATTAGGCAAAGTGTACATTCGAAACATCATAACTTTGCGGGCTCACGATCGACGTATTGCATTTATTACCATTTAACCGAGACCTTCACTTTCTGTAAAAAAATATTTACGCGAATAGTTACAAAGCTGATTCATGGTATCGTGGGGATCGCGTTAGTCTGGTTATATGTAAAAGCGAAGGGGGTGGTTAATGGGGCAATAAAGACGTGATACTCGCCGAATTATTTTAGGAAGGAGCAAAGGGCTGTTTTTATGTTTCTGTTATTTGGAGTTGAGCTTAAGAAATATGTTAGAAAAAAGCGAGAAATCCAATAAATTTTTTAACATAAAGAGAGGGAAGCGAGCGGAGGTACTTAAAATATTTCTTACTGGTGTCAAACTAGGTAATATGGCAGGTCAATAGATGAAAGGACTTATATCCAATTGCGACGCATTAATGGTGAAATGAATAGCTTGTATACATTTCGTGTTCGTGTTAATGTTATACCATGAATTCAAGTCACTTATCGTTGTATCAGTTTAATACCATTCTCGTTTTTAATGATAGTGATTTGTTGTTAATAAAAAAATATTGACAATTATAGGGACTGTCGATAGAAGTGAAAAACTTAGAACTTTTAGTATTCAAATTTAAATTTCCTAATGTTTTAATTAAAATTATTAACATCGCTCTGGTTTTCAAATCTGTTGCATAATTTACATAATTTCAGTTCAAGATCATGACAAAATATGAATACGATTTAATTGAAATAACGATTAAAATACAATCACATTATTTATGGATAGTATTTGTATTTACATAAATGTCAATGTACTTGACTTTGAACATTATTTTAATTGTTTGTGTCATTGTTATCATTATTTTTAATATAATACTTAAGACTTTTGTACTTTCAACTATGAAATTGTCTTTCAAAAATGATACAATTGGCGTATGGTAACTAAAGTAAGAAATTATAATATTTAATTCAAAACTGTCTAAGTATCGCGTAAAAAACGATTGTCGTTTTATATTTTTAGTACAGATTTTTCGATCATTGGACATATTTAAATTAAATGTTTCATTTAGAAATTTAATTATTACTTTTACAACCGTTTGAAGATCTTTAGGATCAAGGATCTAAACAAATATGTAAAATGACGATTCAAAAGTGCTTATAAAAGCCTACATGAGTATATTTTGATTTTAAAATAACCCCAATTCCATGACAATATTTTTTCGAAAAAATCCACTATTAAAACCGAATGATATCATATTATAGTTGTAATCATATTCCAAAGAAATGGCAAAGTACATATTTTATTTTTCACAATTTAAATTAATAACTAATTCGATTTTTATTTTAAATAAAATATATTTTTAATGGAATGGTCCTTATTCAAATATAATTTTGCACTAATAAACAAATTTTAAGCTTCAACACATTAATCTTAAATTATTGTTAGACGTTATAAGTTTTTAATATCAAAATCTACATACAACTAGAAATCGGTTTTACCAGGGAAGTAAGAAAAAGTCCCAGCGTATGTGAAATACTAATTTCGTGATGCATTTAATTTTTTTAAATATTAGAAAATAAAAACTATAAAATTTTCAAACGTCTAACTAAATGCGAAGGCTTAAAATAATTTTCTGTTATTTATTTCTCATCTTAAAAATATTGGTTTATTTATTGTGTACTCACTATTGCACTACACAGTGATTCTGAAATTAAATTAAATAAACAATTCAAATAATAATCAAACGAAAACATAAAATACCTAATGTTTAACTATACGTCAGATGTATCTATAGCTACAGAAATACTGTTACACGATATTTCACCCATCTGAAAAGCGTCTAACGCGCATAGCAGACGGCCGCCGCGCATGCGCCCGTCATGAGCATCTCAGTGACGCGAACCTATAAGATTTTCGTCTACTAAAAAGTGCCCAACGCGGGTATCGAATTTTCACACAACACTTCAATATATTTAGTTCTACATTGTATTGACACCGACGCCAAATGCGTGGCTTAAAGATCTCATAAGTCACCCACACACCTCAAATTATAAGACTAGAGACAGATGGATTGAATCAAAAGTAAACCGTAAATTTCCGGTAATGCGAAATGACGAGTCCTTTTAATACGTGAAAAGTGTAACTTTAAGTATTTATAAAAAAGACGCATTTTATCACACTACCGGGAGTTTGTTTTCGCTTTTCTTGCTTTAATGTTTACACTAACACGTACTGATGAAGGTTAATTAATAATTGAAGTTAAATAATGTTTTTAATTATTACTCAATATATCAAGAAATTCGTAAGGTTTTAAAAGAAAATTATATATCAAATTAAATAATTATATATTAGTATAAGATATATGATAGCAAGATGTATGTATACCAAAACGCGTTTAGAAGGCACGAGCCGTGGTACTTAGTAATCAAAACAAATATGCTGTATAAAAATAAATTTATTATAATTTAATAAAAAATCAAAAACTATGTCTTAAAACTTGTCGATACTAAAACCGTGTAGTATAATATTTCAAATACGATCCACCGCTTGTAAAAATCACTTAAATACAATCACAGCTTAGTTTTATTACATAATTATTATTATAAAAAGTTCGTACTATTTTACAAACATGATGCCGCATCAAATTTTCTTATAAAATTGTATTATCACTTTTCGTTATCTAAAGTAACACTGTATTCCCATTATTTATTCCTTAATAACATAACCTAACTCCTTCATTTCTTTATCGAACTGTTCGTCGCGATATTTTTTAATTTTCTGCAGCCATTTTCCAGTGGACGCATGGCTCCTACACGTACCCCCATACCGTGCTGGTAGACAAGCCGGGTCTAAGTGCTGATGGAGTGACTTCAAATCACTACCGTGGAAGAATATTTTGTCCCATGCTTGCTGAGGTATGAATTTCTTGAAAATATAGAAGAACGTGTTCAATATCCAGGAGTAATTGATTATGTGGCAGCTTTTTAGTCGTGCTGGACATGACATCTAGAAAAATAGTACTTATAAGCACAGGTTCCTACTATCGCTGCGCACCAAACGTGCTGGTCAAAGCAATTTTTTTTGTTTCTTACTATTTAACTTAATTAACAAAAAATGACTTATGTTCTAAAATTATAAAAACATAAATAAAAATACTACACCCTTTCTAGTAGTGAATTGTATATGTATGTATACGTATATAGTAATTTGAACATACCCCCATCAAAGACACGATCTGGTAAGCAATGGTTGGTGTAAGAGTCGCCACGTGTCGCAGTGTCAATCCTTCCAAATCAACGATGACTGTTCCCCCTAAAATCTGAATCTTTGGTTGCCGTATAGCGATTTCAGTTATCGCCATTCCAGCTCGAACTAGATCCTCCACATTGAACTCACTCGGGTCCCATGTTCCTGTAAAAATGTCCGGTAAATAAATGTTTATAAATTATATGAAAACCTCTTTAAATAAATAAGATAAGGGAATTTTAAGAATAATATTGATGACTTTGATATTAGGTTAATGAGTTCGTTTATTTTTAAATATTCAGAATTTTTTTTTTGTTGCATCAAGGGGATCAATGTCAAGGGGTTAGCTTAAACAGGTATATAGCCTGATTAATAAATAAGTCAATGGTTTTTTCAGGAAATTGTAAGTAGCTCTCGGAGTAACAATATTGGCTGACTGGCTGTCACACTCCCTCGCACTTTAAAAAGCAAGTACAGCCGTTGGTACTGCGATTCTGATCACACTGGTTAGATGGTCGTTCCATAGTACTATGAGAGTGAGGAAATTGAAATGATACCATTGTATTATAAAATATATGCATGTGTGTGTGGTTGTACTCGATAATATAAAGATTAGTTACCGAATCCGAGATTTGATTGCGTAATATATAAATATTTTTAATATAACTATTTTTAAGATAAATTAAGCGGAGAAATCGATCAATTTTAAACATTTTAAATCTTCTCATGGAACCTTAGTATCGAACTAAGTTAGTCGTCGAGCAAGTGTCCGAAACCGGAACTTTTAATAAAATACGAAGTTTCTAGAATGTTCTGGCAAAAAATGACGCGTATGAGTTTTATATCGTGACTACACTTATGTGTATTATTAAAAATATTGTTATGACGTAAAAAACTAATGAACATTGCTACATTACTAGCATCGCATCCAGTCGAAATTTACGAGTAGATAACGTTTATAGATAAAATTCCGTTAGTAATTTTGTACACGTTTATCACTGATATTTATATGTTTTGAATAAAATGAGTTTCATTTACCTTCATTTATAATAAAAACCTAAGTTAAAGAAGATCCTAAAACAGCGTTTTTAGTTTCACGAATTCTATTGAAAAGTTTACATATAAATGATTGTATATTACACGTTTTTCGTTTAATTAAATTTTCAGTTAGTTTTCCTTCAACCCTCGAGTTGATCTGTAAATCTCTTTCAAAATCAAAATATTCTTTATTCAAGCAGGCTCATAAAAGAACTTTTGAGTCGCCATGTTACTGTATCGAATCAAATGTAAAGCCACCGGTTCGGAAAGTAGATTCTACTGAGAAGAACCGTCAAAAACTCAGTAGTTACTCTTTTCCACTATTTTAATTCCAGAGTATGTCAGTAGAAAACAATTAAATTATTCTATGTTCTGCCTAGGAATCAATAATACAAAATCCACGCTTTTTTATCATTAATATAATCTTGTAATGAGTATTATGCCTTATTTCTCCATGTTTTTTTTACATGATCGTTGATTTTTTTATATATGGAATGGTGATAGAGTTATGATTATTATTTAATATTCTTTATCATATTACCAAACAATATGTAGTCACAAATTGACAATACTATTTTCATGGCCTTTTTACCTATTAAATATAGGTAAAAAAAAATTATGCAAATATGAAATACTTGTGTATTCAAACGCAATAAACTAGTTTTCGCCCGGAGCTTCGCTTCATACCGAATTCGGGGATTTGCTTCATACCAAATTTCATCAAATTCGGTTTCGTGGTTTGGCCGTGAAACAGCAACAGATAGACAGAGTTACATTCGCATATAGTACCAGAAGCGATCAAAGTTATTATTTTAATATAAGGATCAGTTTGTTACTACTAAATGTGCGTTACAAATAAATTATCAGTTTTTATTGTATTTACGGTTCACTATTTTAGCGATAATGGCTTACAAATGGAAGATAGATATATGCTGTCACTGGATTATTTGATGCTATTTAAGATAACGTGTAATTCTAACGGTTTTTGCAGCGCACGCCAGAATAGGTCGCAAATGGCTAAATTTTCCTACTTACTTAACATATTGTTATATTTGGAGAATTCACACATCTTTATAAATTATATCTTATGTGGTATTTTGATGTGTAAAATACATATATTATAGTAAATCTTCGTTGAAATACATTCAATATACCCTGCTCAAGTTAGCTTGATCTTTTTGACAGACGGGCTAGTGGTGAGAAACAGAAAATATAACATATATGACAGTCGATGGAACGATGGAATGCGTAATGCAAATTAGAATTCAATTTTTTTTTAAATTATTTTTCTAAAAAGAGTTATACCAGCTAAAGAGACCCCAACCACTAGCCAAAGAGACCTTAACTAAAAGGACCCCCGGTTCTAACAATAACTTAACAATGATCTTTAATAAGGATTTTTATAATCGATATTTGTAAAAGTTACTGCCTGTTATTCGCGTCCCTACGGTCCGACCGATGTAACATTGTACAAGCGTCTATTATTTTCAGTATTTCTATTTAAATTTTAATCTGAAGCAATAAGATATAATAGAAAAAGACTTAAAATTTCCGGATAACGCTTTAATCTTTAGGAACTTTTGTATTGTATGTATTTTTTAAATATTTTTACAATTTTTAAAATCATTAAATTAAGAGAATAATATGTTCGTCATTGCAAAGTTATGTCGATCAGAAAAATTTACATCTGTCAAAAAGATCAAGCTTATCTTGTACAGGGTATAGTTATATTAGTAAGGATATGACAATAACCTATTGCCTGGCAACGACACGTTTCTGACAGGCCCTTCCTTGGTCACGGAGTATATAAAATGCTTTTGGAAACGGCGGATCGGGAAGTGTCAAACCTAAACACATTTTATTTTCAATATATATTTTTTTGAAAGGTCGCTTAATCTGTACCAAAATATAAATGCTTTGTGTCCTATCCTATACAATTCATTCGATTGAGTAGAAACTTTTTATATTTATGTAGCCCTAGTAACATGAAACGGACGGAGCTATCCACATATTACTTTATGGTTTTTGAAAATAATAAACTAATAATCTAAAAAAGGATTTAAACTAATAAAGTTTTTTTTTTATTATACTTGTATAAAACACCGATATGTACAATATACGCGCCATGTACATATATAAAAGTACCTAGCGGTGGCGATGAGCGATGACATCATAATGGAGCATGCCATTTGCCATCACGGCATACGAATTTTTCCGATAAATGTTTTACATATTCTTTAACTAATTATTTTTGCTCTCGAAAAACGCGGAAAACCAGCGGAACCCCCTCCGTCTCTTTGGATGGGATCCCTTTCGCTACCGTGATAAAACTATTAACGATTTGTGCATCAAAAGAATAATTATAAAAAAATAAGTGGAAAATTGTTAGTATTTATACGATACCATTACAAGTTGAAGCTAGAAGGAAATTGAAAAGCAGAAACTACAAGTAGTAATACTCTTGGTCGGTACACTATTAGCCGCTTCCTCATTGTTTCCGATTTGCACGCTACGGAACACTGAAACTACTTGGAATTAATTGGATGCATGTCTCCTGCTTTTCTAAGTTAGGTCGTATAATCGTGTAAATGTATTCGTATATAAGCTTAACTAGATGGTATAATAAATAACACGTATAAATTCCCGTAGAATTTGACTCGTTTTACTTTCATCATCATATAAAATCATATATATATATATAATATTATTGTAAGACCTCTTTGTATACCACATTGGTGTGTATTTCAGCCTTTAGGGTAGAATATCCAGAAACGCTTCAATGCGAATCAACTCATTTTTAATCGGTAGCCCAAAAATAAAGTTTCCTGCTTCTAACTTCAAAACTGACCGACTTCCAGACTAACCTGAATACGAAATGTTAACCCAATTTCCCTCCTTAGGCATACAATATCCAGAAACGTATAAATACGTATCAACGAATTTTTAATCGGTAGCCCAAAAATAAAATTTCATGCTTCTAACTTAAAAAATGATGGCCTTCCAAATTAATCTATATAAGAAGTGTCACACCCTATTAAACCCCTTAGAGGTAGAATATCTAGAAACACTTAAATACGTATTTACTAATTTTTAATCAGTATCCCAAAAATAAAGTTTCATATTTTTAACTTAAAAAAAGACTGACTCCCATAAAAAATAATTCAACCCTTTTTTCACCTTAGTGGAAGTTTATCTAGAAACGCTTAAATACGTATCTACTCATTTTTTATCAGTATCCCTAAAATAAAGTTCATGTTTCTACCTTCAAATAAGATAGTTTTTTATACAAACTCTGAACCCTTATTTCACCCCCGTAAGGGTAGAATGTGCAGGAACACTTAAATAAGTATCTACTCCTTTTTAATCAGTATCCCAAAAATAAAGTTTCATATTTCGAACTTAAAAAATAAGGGACGGAAAGACCCTTTAGGGGTAGAATTTTCCAAATTCGCTCCTTAGTGGGTATCATGATATGTTAATTTATAAGTGTACATATAAGTTTTATGCTTCTAGCCCTAAAAATAGCAATACTATCAACAACTTACAACTTTTCATCCCCCTTTTCAACCCTTTATAGCCATTTTTTTCAAATAAAAAGTATGTCCTTTCTCAGGCTCTAGACTATTTGTGTACCACATTTCATTTGAATCGGTCCGGTAGTTTTGGCGTGAAAGGAAGACAGACAGACAGACAAAGTTACTTTCGCATTTATAATATTAGTATGGATAATATGGATTAATTTCATAAATATATGTAATTGATTAACAACCAGGTATTTTTTTACCGCTATTGACCTTCGTCTGACATATTTCACAGTTCATAATAACATTGGAAGTATTGGGCAACCGGTTAAGTCAGGCTTTTACAACATTTGCGGTTTTATTTAACAATTCAAACGGTAGGGGTGATTGAACTTTTAATTGTACTTTGGAGTGGAAATCTCTTTTTAAAGGACAAGGACTCTTATTGATCAAATATATTAAAAGTGAAACTAACTATTTAATTTGTTATTTTTTTATAAATAATGTCTTGTTTTGCAGCGTTAGTGTGTCTCTAGGATATTTTAAAATGCTTAATTTTAATAAAATTTAAAACAGAGATATTAGTATTTTTTATTTTATTAAAATATATATATAGAATACGATACTATTATCCAAAAGATTTCTAAATTTGTTTCAGATAAAATAAAGCGTGCTGGTTGGCTTTGTTGATTTGATTTGTTTTGATATTTAAGCCTTGGTTCAGGAGTTAGTCGGACTGTGTACATAACGCTATCAAAAAGCTATCACCGGTTTTTTTTTGTTAATTTCATTTTCACGTGTATACATTTCATGTTTTCATGTACAATAATAACAAAAATATTTTCGTTATTTGAAACAGCCTGGAGGCATTCATCTCATTCCCATGGTGTGCAATCAACTAAAAAGTCATTAGTGTTATAATTTAGCACACAAACGCTCTTTAACGATTCTTTTAAATTTTACAATTGAATATTTTTGAACGTTATCTCGGAACCTGTTGTGAAAACGTATACATTGCCCAAAAGGGTTCTAAGTAATACCAGACACAGCTCTAATTCGGGTTTGTTGACGTACGAGGTAGCTGTTTGTGGCATATACATCCGTGCCATATTTTTGTTCATCACCGAGCACAAGATAAATTATATATATCATTATAAAATTAGGCACTTGGATAACAGTAGTGCTTGTCATTTTTCGTTTAGATTTACTTCTTTTGACCATTGAGCCATATCTGCTTGCTGACACATAGTAGGTACACTGTTATAGTAATTCACTATTAGATTGTGAGATTAATACTTACCAAATCTAAATATCGACAGTCTACCAATATCAGGTCTGTCCAGCAAAATACCTTCGTAAGCGTCTTTAACCTTCATGAGGCTCCATAAATCTACACCCTTGTACAGATGCGGGTACTCTTCCCGGAATGTGTAGTATCGGACTAGCTGAGAACAATATCAAAAAAACACCTTTGTAAGCCAGAGATTTGGTTTCCAAACAAAATATCACAGATAAGATTTACGCTCGGAGTATATGTATTCAAATATTTTTATTTATGATATCCTGGTATACTGATTAATTAGAGCTGTTGTTAAATTCAAACATCAGGGACTGTCATTATATCTCAGTAGGCAAAACTCGTATTATTTACTAATATGTAACATGTTCTTCCAGTATAGAAATAACGGAGGTCAGATAGCCACTGCTTGGTATTAATACCATATTAGCCATAGTTGTTTTGTCTATAAAAATATATCTCTATTTGGTCAATTACTTATACTCTCAGAACTCTTTAATGTAGACGGGCGATTAAATAATATGGAGCATTATCATATAGTTCTAATAACATAATGAAAATCATATTTGGAAAAGAAGTAAAGTTAATTTTGTTCCATTTAGGAAAAGAGGTTGAATGTTTTTTTTTCAAAAGCAAATTATGTTTCAAAGTTTCAAAACGAACTGAATCATGTAAAAAAAAGAAATATGATTTTTTTTCATGATATAATAACATTTAGTTTCCCAGATGTACCATTTTGATAATTTGGAATTTCTTCCTTTCCATTAACGAAATTGTTTTTGACAATATCGACAAATTAGTCTAATTTCAATCACTAGCTTTACCAGTAAAATTGGAGCAATTCGGATATTATAAAGATGGAAATTTCAAATTTATCTCTTTACAGATTCGACTGGACCAAAGCTACTCTTTCGCTAGATATTCTAACGCCAAACAATACTCAGTATTATTGTTTTCCGGTTTGAAGGGTGAGTGAGCCAGTGTAACTACAGGCTCAAGGGACATAACATCTTAGTTCCCGAGGTTGGTGGCGCATTGGTGATGTAAGGAATGGTCAATATATCTTACAGCGCCATTGTCTATGGGCGGTGGTGACCCCTTACCATCAAGTGGCCCATATGCTCATCCGCCAATCTATGTCATAAAAAAGGGTATGTTGGCATCGGCGTGAGGAAAACTCTAAGTTTTACCTTTCCGGTCGTTTTCGTTTGTATATGCAACGCCCTTAATTAACATTTAATAAAATCGAATTCAGACCAAACGGCCGTTTTCCGTAATTAAATGTATCTCAAGGTGTCATTGAATATCTGTGTTACTTGAATATTCACGATTAATTCTCAGTTCGAACAACATTACGTTCTGATTTAAAATTAATCATTTATTTCCACTTATTTTAGTTTAGGTTATTAGTTGCGTTGCCGCCGTATTCAAATTTTAAGTTAGTTTTATGTAAACAGATATTACTTATTATTAAAACAAATGTTACTTTTTTTAAATTTAGTATAAGAACTTTCATTAATTAAATCGGAAAACGTACATCATTTGTAATTGTTTTAATTTGTATAACGTTGTATAACTAACACTATATTAATCGATACAAATATACAATGGAATAAAAAGTTAAAAAACAAGGTTTTCAAGGTTATAAGGTACTTTAATTTAACACTGTTTTAATTTTCTAGAAATTATAAAATTTATATATTTCTAATTAATTTACATAATATACCAATTTGTTTTTCGAGTCGACATAGTAGGGTTTGGTACAAGTCTGGGTTGATACCACCCACTTGTCACTTCGAATGCTAAACAGTACTACGTAGTATTATTGTTTTTCCGTTTATAGGTTGAGTGAGCCATTGTTTCTACCGGAACAAGGGACATAACATACTGAATCCCAACGTTTTTGATGCATTGGCGATGTAAAGAATGATTATTATGTCTTATAAGCCCCAACAGCTTTAGCCGTTGGTGACCACTTACCATCAGGTAATAGGACAATCAAAATATTACTAAATTGAATATCACAATTGCTTAAATACGTATAATCTATAGATTCTAAATACATTATAAAGTAAACTTATGTGTTTTACTATATTTTGATATCTCGCTTCGGGCAATGTTTTAATGAAAGTGGAAATTGTTATTGATATTTGACTAATATCCTGTCACTGAGTTGATCATGAAAATTATTATTTTCTACGTCGGTGCTCAAACAGCTCAACTATTGACTATTGCTGATATGACGTACACGTATGGAATCAACAGATTGACACGTCTTATTAAAGCTATTTATTTATGCAAAACGTAGTAAAAAAACCGGTCAAGTATGAGTCGGACTCACGCACGATGGGTTCCGTACCATTATCTATAAAGACATCAAATAAAATCATGTCCATTGTATGGGAGTCCCACTTAATTATTTTTTTTTGTTTTTGTATTTGCTTAACAACAAATACTATTTATATTTATATATTTCTGTTGCCATTAGTTATAACGGAAATACATCATCTGTAAAGGTTTCAAGTATCTAACTATTACGGTACATTAGATACAGCCTAGTGACAGACGGACGGACAGCGGAGTCTTAGTAATAGGGTCCCGTTTTACCCTTTGGGAACGGGAGTCTGAAAATTAAAGATACTAGGAGAACATAAGAAAGAATATAAATTCAAATAAGAAATAAGTACATATACTTATTTTTTATTCTCTATTTTATTTTTGACTTAAGGCAATATTCAAATCATCGCAAATAGCGTCGCTACACATTGAATCGATTATGTATTGTAGATCGGAGAATACATTCCATTACATTATTCAAATCAATTGATAATTGTATAATATCAGCTATATCAGCTTATGACAAGTATTGAATTCAAGTCGTCAACTAGTACTGACAAGGTCTAAAGATTACGTTAACTGAGTATATAATCGTATGCACAATACATACAGGGCCGGACTTAAGCGACGTATTTAATCGGAATTCCAATGACAGGAGCATCTTTTTTTATTTAATATGTAGGATGGGGAGGTGGGCCACTTTACGGTAAGTGGTCACCGGTGCTCACAGACACGCTGTAAGAGATATTAATCATTCCGTACATTACACCAATGCGTTAACAACCTTGAGAGATAAGATGTTATATCCTTTGTCCCTGCAGTTACACTTGCTCACTCATCCAAACAGCACAAAAATACTAAGTATTGTTTTTTGGTGGAATAATATCTAATGAGTGGGAGCTACCTACTCAGACAGTGTTGTAAAAACCCTACGACCAAGTGAACAAAGTGACTATTCTTTCCATTTTATATTCACGAAGCCAACGTGCACAATAGAAAGTTTTGTACAAATACTTAGGATTTCTTTACATTTCATTGCATTACAAGACATTCGAAAATTAATATTTCCAAACGTTAAAATTACGTTAAAACGTACTTGTTGATTGCGAACCACCCTGGCCTTATTCGGGCGTTCGCTTGATCGTTGCCCCAGGGCCGTCAAACCTTTAAATTCGGTCCTGATTACATATATTATACAAATACAAGATACGGTTAACATTATTGTTTGTGAAAGGTATACATTGAATACTAATTAATATTGTAGATGTGATAGTGAGTTTCTTTATTAGTTTTTTACGCTTTTAAGTCTTAAATACGCAACCGAACATCGTGAAATTTCCTTTAATACGTTGAATTAAATTGGTGGAAGTCAAAAAAATTTAGTAAGTTGAATAACTGTATTCTTACATAATCTTTATTTTACAGTATTAAACTAAACGTAAAACTACTAACGGAATATAGTTTGTACGAAGAAGAACTAGTAAAAAAATTAATGTAAGTTCAACGAACGACGAAACTTTTGCTAGATTTATTGTTAACACACTATGAACCGTTATGAATAAGACAATCACAGTAACGTTACACATTTACAGTTAGAAAAGTGCCTTTTTGCTTTGTTATTCGAATTCGAAATTTTAAAATGCGAAAATTTTAGAATAAATTCTATTAAATTTTAAAAATAAAACATTGATTCCGAGGAAGGGCATGATTGCGCAAACGTCCGCGCCGGCAAGCCTGAGATTTAATATAATGATGGTCGTAATTAAAAAACGTAAATGTCAAAATTGTTAATTGGAACATCTCGCTAAAAGGCTCGTTTTATTACCTATACTATAATTATAAGTGTCTTCAACTTCAATCGATGGCATACATGTACGTCAAATAAGCAGTTATCAATAAGTTTTTTGAGTGGCACGGGCGGAGAATATTGGAAATACTCGAAATGTTGTTTTTAACTTGGATCAATTGTGTCATTAATATAATAACCATCATTTTTTATAACTAATCAATCAAAATATTCTTTCGATTTTTGAGCAAAGCACTTTCGATCTATCAAATATTTTTTCGATATTGAATTAAATAAAAAATTTGACCGTATCCAATGCAGAGCGGCTCGAATTATCTTCTTGATCCTTTTGCTTTACGTCGAGAGGATCACTCTGCATTTTCTACCGTATTTTTCACGGGGCATGTTCCGAGGAATTATTTGGATTAATCCCCGGCTATTGAATTTCACCCTCAGACATCTTGTCAACATTCCAAGTTCCACCCGAACCACCTAGATGTCGGAAAATCCGCAACAGCGTCTTTTCTAAGGCATTTTCTGCCTTGCACCACCGCTCTGTGAAACCAGCTTTCGCCGGTGGTTTTTCCGAACCGATACGACTTGGGTACCTTCAAAAAATGAGCCTACACCTTTCTTAAAGGCCGGCAATGCATCTGCTAGCTCCCTGGTGTTGCAGATGTCCATGAGCGGTGGTAGTCACTTTCCATCAGATGAGCCTCCTACACGTTTGCCACCTATATCATAAAAAAAATCTATTTGGAGTATAGATTTTATCGAGAGCAACCGAAAAATAAATTCTTACATCTTTTCTCTGAATTTAAATTAGTCTGTTAATTAATTATTCTATTTTTTGCGTGTAAATCAACAAATATTATCTCTACACCTTTATATCATTGAATTAGTTATTTATGGAGCGATAAGCATAATGTATCAGTGTTTTTTTTTATTTATATGAGATTTAAATTAACGTATAAAATACCAAGTTAAAAATAATTGTGGAATTTTATTAATGTCGATACTATAAGTTAATATGGACATACAAGTTTATGTGCGCGCGGGACAATAAAGTTTCTCGCTCGAAGAAATCTCAAGAGATATGCGTCATCTGTCCGGTGTGGTTTGCATTCCCCGCGTTCTGAAAATATTTATTTTGTACATTATTAGATTCATAAGCATGACGTATAAGCATGATTTTAATAGTTGCAATTAAATACTTCTATTGAAATTGTGTTTTTTTTTTAAATTTATATAGAGTTTATCAGAAAAATATACATTTATTATTTAAATTAGTACCACATTCATCATTAAATTTTGGGCACGGTCAATAAAATAATTCTTAATTTTTATACATTTTTTTTCTTGAATTCTATTATATATAGTAAACATTTTATGTTATTTTTGGATCGATAATATTAAAACGATAAAAATGGAAATACAGTCGTGCATTTTAGTTGCAATCAAATTTGACCTTAAAATTTACTTCATAATCGCGCCCAGACAAACTTTCAGTTCATAAAATTGTCGCCAACAAACAGACAAAAACAATCCTATATAGAGAGCTATTTCGTATCATTCAAGAAATACTAAGAATACATAACCCGATAAGGTTTTACCGAAAATCATTTTTCTCAACTGCGTGATAGCTGTTGCCCTGGTAGCTGGATTCTCGTTGCATTGTTCAGGTGCCACAGCCAACAGCTCTGGATCCTCTTTAGTGTTTAATTCCGCTTCGAACGCTATCTCGAGGAAACAGTCGTACATTCTGATGTTCTGGTTCTGTAGAATATTTAAATATTAGTTTGATTTTTTTTTTGAAAACGAAGTATGTATTTTTTTACACATACAATTTTTAATCGATTCTATTTATGATTTACTAAAATCGATAAATTTGTATCTATATTAATAATTTCGTGCAAGTTTACGATAGACCCGATCGAACCTATCCACAATTATAGATCTATAAAAATAATGATTTTTTTAATCGACAACATTTGACGTATAATCGAGTAATTTCGTTTACGGGTTATATTAAAAGTAAAGGACAAGCCACATTGTTGAGTTTTATATATTTTACTCTAGCGAAGCGAAGAGTTTTCATCTAGTATAATAATAATACATTACTATCGAAGACGGAAGAGTAAGTAATTGCCATTGCCAAGAAATAAATAAAATTATATAGAACAATAATTGTTACTGAAATGGAATCGTTTCAATCTACTAACAGAAAAATTGACGTATTCATTTTTTTAAATGAATACGTTTTTTTTAATCCAAAATTTTCTTCGTATGAAATGAGTTTATAAGAACGAAAATTCAGTTGTATTTACACTTAAAACATGTATTTAACCAAGTGGTAGATTCATGAATTTTCTACAGTTTTTGTTGCTATTATTATCGATACACCTACGTTTTTAGCGGAAAAACGTAAAGCGAGGGCATTGTTTGCAACCAACTGCACCTTTAGATGACTAAAGGAAGTGAACAATTTAAACGATGTTATTTTGGGTTATTCTACACTCTATTGCAAGTCAGTCCTGAGTGTACATGTATGTAAAACTGCTAATGTGACTTGGAGCCTATCCATGAATAAAAACTGCACAAAATGTAACTGTAAAATTATCTTTAATAATAAATTTATTTGGCTAAATTAATGACGTATGCAAATCAGTTTGTATTAGCTATTTTGTTACTTATAAGCTGTAGACATCCTTAAAAAAAAATTACAGATAGTCCAACATTTAATTTTCGTTTCAATGAAACGTATTTTTTTAACAATTTAAAAGTAAACAATTGAAAAGTGTTATATAGTCAATCCCACCTATTATCTTTAAAAATAAAAGCTCTATCGAATCTCTATATAAATTTAAGATTTTAATTAATGCCTTTTTATCTAATTAAAGCGCGAAAAATTACCTGTTTTAGATTCGAATGAAATAATTATTAGAACTTCGATGCCTCTCGAAGTTTCCGTACATTTTTGTGTGCAATATAATTTCCTTTCACTTTGGTTACCTTCGGAGCTAATTATTGATGCGATGAAAAATCTGAGACATAAAGGAGGACAGGGTCGAAATGCTCGCTTTGGGACAAGCAAATGAACTCTCAAAGAACGTTGAACATGATTCATGTTAATTCAATGTTTTATAAGGTTTTAATTTAATTATTTCTTGAAGACGGTTTATATTTTATACACTAATAACTTTTCATCGAATAGTTAATTATTTAATAAAAATGAAAACATTTATTTGTAGTCATATTATCTCTCTCTTTCTTATTTGAATTTTCATTGGTCGGTGGTAGTCGATGACACAATAGGCGACCAATGAGCGTTTAGCTCAATACCTAAGTTGATTTAATTCATCGTATTAGATACGTGATCTAAGATTCGATGTTGTACCATCATTATTTTTAAAAGTTGAAGAGATGTGAATCTATAGATCTCGTAAGGACTAAGGGAATTTTATTAGGTGAATCTTCGTCGAAAACTAAGCCGCCAACGGAAGCCTTCCCCAAGATGACAACAGAAAATATTGCCGTAAAAGTTAGCTTAGCAGGAAAAAAACAGATATATGTATGATGATATATGGCAAACTTAATAGAAACGACGCAGACGCCTGGATACTTAGGTGGAAAACAAATTGGATTTCACAATAGCAATATAAGTCTATTTTATTTATAACCGTGTTTGCATGTTTCAGTAATTTAAAAAACTGTATGAAACAAGTATGAATAGGACTTCTACACTGAGGGTTCTGTACCGACATGTATATTATATGAACATTGAATTACCAATATCGAATCGACAATTTTATATTTACTCCAAGGCCCTTCTTAACTCAGGGTGAAGTGGGTGCACAAAACTCGGGTGTTTGGTTAAATCTTGGACCAAACCAGAAGGTCTCTTAAAAATGTTTTTTGGAAGAGGGTAGATCGCCAGAACACTGCATACATTCGAATTTCGGTTGTTGTTTGCTCGTTAACTTGTAATTTTTATATTATTGTAAGTTTACAACATCGGCAAATATAAGGTTGCAAAGAAATACCGCAAGGAATATTTCATATTTCAATCACTTGAACCAATTATGAGTACACAAATATTCTTATGTTAAATATTGTTATGAATACTTAAAACCTTAATCTTTTATTACATACCGATGTGGATAATTTATTTTTTTATTAAGGAACCCAAAAAACCATTTAATAAAAAATCTTATTAGTTAAACAGCGCACAGCTACCACCTATCAGTCGGGCGGAACTTCGGGTTATATAATCTACATAGCTTAATAAATGCGAAATTATTACGAATAATGTTGGAAAATATCAGTTATATAATATTTGTTTTGCTTTTATGTACAATAGGACATATTCGTTATGAACTTATGATATGTCTAGGCGCCTGCTCTATTCGTCTACTATCTTTGCTGAGCATCTAAATTATCTTTTTGATTATAACAAATATCTTTTATGATTTTTGACAATTGGTATTTCAATGGATATGGTCAAATTTTGTATGTATACACACATATGTTATATCGTCTAAATCTCCGGATAATGAAGTTTATTAATCGATAACAAAACAAGCCTGTCGTAACTTATAGAGGAACGCCAATCATATTAAAGCAATAAAAACATTTAAATAGTCACAGAACACGTTTCGAAGGTAAGGAATGTTTAAAACATAGAATGTATTGATTGATTTTGTTTGTCGTATTACTTCGATTCATTGTTAGTAGGTCTTCCCATTATAGGGAGTTTATATCCTGTTCCGTATTTAAAATATTTATAAAGTATGTAAGTATAAAGTGACTTCTAAAATGAAAAATTAAAAGGAATAATAACAAGAACCAAACTTTTCTTATTCTAGAGATATAATTCAAACAAATCGAAAGCGATTCGATTAAAACGACGAAAATATAATAAATATAATTGGCAATTCGAATCGGAACTTCCCTAAGGCATACAAAATTGTCAAAGAAAGTAAATGTAAATCAATAGAATTACTATATTTAAAGGGATATTTACTCCGAAATATAATGCCATATTTTTAGTTTTTCTTGCACGTTTATTTTAAGTACTTGGGTTTTTTGTATAATCTTTTATTTTTATTACTTTTAATTTATAAAAGGGCTTATGAGGCCTGTAAGACGATCTTAGATTTGTTATTAAGAGCGCTGTTTTAGAGCCGGATTAGCCGTTTTCACGAGACCATTTAACGGGATTTTGAGTCATATTTTTATGTTACGTTTCGTACGTTAACGTTTCGAATTCGGTTTATAACGTATTAAAATCATTAGAATGAAATGGGGAGTTTTGTTCGTTATATGAAAAATATTTTCTATCTATTCATATTATTTGTGTCATCAAGAAACACTGAAAACATGTTTTTACTTAGTTACTAGAAACCTGATCAAAATTAAATTCTATTTTTTTCCGAATAATAATAAATGTTGGTTTCTTTATCTGAATTTCAATGTTTATTGTCATAAAATGAAATCCTTTCAAATCGTTTCTTTCGTCTATAAGAATTATGTTGGAAATTAATGTTATTAAAAAAGAAATCTATTTTTGCTTTGTTACAAAAATGTCTCGGAAAAAACAAACGCCTACGACACTTTTTTACAGGCATAATTCTTGTTTTTATTTATAAAAATAACATCTTTTTTTAAAGTTCATTTTGTAATAAAGCAGCCCAAAGCAACGAAGAATCTTCAAGACGTCTCCAAAAGAAGAGAAGAAGCCCAACACAAAGACATTTATAAACTTAGTATTATCATTTGCATTTATTAGATTTAAACTTCAATTTATGTATTACGTAAAGGAAATATAAAATCGTTTATATTGTTATGGATATTTTTAAGACAATTACGAAATTTCAACCGTTGAAATGTATTGAAATAATGGAGATTGATACTTTAATATTTTGAAAAACATGAGTAATTATCAATAACATTTTTTTAAATTATTCTCCTAGGGAATAAATACCGATAGTATTTTGACGGATTACCTCTCGGAAAGTTGGAGGCTGGTCAATCTGTCTCAAAATTTATTTGTAAATATGTTTGCAAAAATTTTCAAGATATAGATTTTGACTTTAGTTTAAAAGCAGAAAATAGGTGCAAATATTCATTCAATACATTGATTCATATTTTTACTTTATATTTTGTAGTTTTACATTGCGATAATTTTATTGAAAATCCAAAATGATCTTTGCTTCAAAGGTAAGAAGTGATCGTTCTTTGAACTCTGATATCCTCTTAAATGCATGACGTAATATAAATTTATATTACAAAATATAATATGTTACTCATTCAACAAAATTATTAATTAGTGATGAATTTAAAATTAACTTTTTTTAAAGTTTTTGTGACCAGTCCAACCAGAGTCGTAAAGTCCAATAAAAAAAAGTATATTCAAATGTGATTAACCCGTTTCTGGTTTTCCGGTACCAATTTATTCTAAATTCAATTCATTGCGTATTTGCCTCGCCTAATAGCTTTGCTGGTAAAAACGTGTATGACGTCAAATAAGATCACCTATTCAATATGTACACATTAACGTATCGGATTATTTTTCCGAGAACTAACTAACGACGTCGTTAGATAAACACAAAAAATAAACAAAAACTCAACGACAATTAAAACAGTTCCTATTCAGTAAATTGTTTTAATAAAATGGACAAGGTGAGTAAAAATAATGGTATTATATAGGATACCCTTTCAAATTCTATATCATATACTTTTTAACAATGCAATGCAAAAATCTCACAAGTGTAACAAAAAACAATATAATTATGTTTATGCTTACCTAAACCAAATAATTGCGCGCATACCGTTACTTAAATGTTCAAACAAAAAAAAAATGTTTTAGAAAACAACTTTTATTGTTGTTCCCGCCCACCTGTAAGTACGCATAAACAATTCAAATTTATTAGTATTAAAAAAACTTACATGCAATTGAAACTGAGACACCACAATTTTTTCAAAAATATATTTATATTTTAGACACCGAAAACATCACCATATAAAAATAACAGTATTATTAAAACTGATAAAATAAAAACGTATCAACAATGCATTATAACAATTCACAACACAACACCACTCGCCACAAACGACCATATAAAAATAAAGTCCGTCTAATCGTGCACACCATGACAGATACGGCACACATCTGATTCGCTAAAATCGATTAGGAAAAAATGAGAACCGTATTTAAAAGTTTAAATTTAGAATAGTTCTTCAGCAATACATCGAGTAATAAAATAACACGATTTCATATAATGATCTTCAGAAGAACACTGTCGTATGTCATGTATCGTTTAAAATTTCATGCAAACTATTGACGCAACAATGATATTGTAAGTTTATATATAGAATGGGTCATGTACCTACTGCAATTAGTCTTATATAATTATAGGTTTTTAAGAAAACGAGTTAAATGTCAGTACGCTTAGTTTATTATTTATTAATATACAGCATTTTTTTATTTACTTTATATTTAATATGAATTTTATGCCGATAATTAGTGCTAACCTATTTCCATATTATGCATGTTATAATTATTTGGCTTATTATATCGTTTTTGAAATAAACGATTAAATATATTTAAATATTTATATTATAATTATCTTTTTTTAAACATTTTTTTGTTTGTGTTGATATTGAAATTTCTTTTTTTATTTAAATACTTCTATTTGGAATATTAATCTGGAAATTACAAGCAAGCTAAATTTAAGATAATGTAGGTTTTTCAAAAAACGTAACATCGTATTATAATAAAATGTATTTTTTATTTATTTTTTTAATATTTGAAGGATTATTATACCAAACCATTCCCACTATTTTTAAATATTTGAACTATCTGTACCGAAACAGAGACATACCTGTGCAGTCATCGAGCAACAGTTGTGTAAGATTTTATAATATCGGCTCGAGACGAGGTCACCCGTGCTCGCCTTGACTTGAACCTTAAGATACAACCGGTTGATTTTATGCTCGCCTGGTATTTAACTTTTTGCTGCACTTTATTTGTATTAAAATTTTCCATAAGTAAAAAAAATTATGACCAAATCCGAATTTTATTTATTTTTCAATAGTCTAATTAATCCAAATTATTTAAGTCTTCCTTTAATAGTAAGATTTTTTAAGTTGTTGCGATTTTAATTTATTAATTTGTTAAAAAAAGTCAATAAAATTTATTGTTTTTTATACAAACAATTAATTATATTTTTATAAACTAATTAATGAACTAATTTATTTTAAGAATTGTTACAACAATGTTCTAATTATGTTAAAAAAAAATTATGGTACTGTATTTTTTGATATGTTTATATTATAGTATAATAGTTTCCATCCGCTTCTTCGCCTGCGCTTGAGAGTCGGTTGCAGATGTTAGGGAGAAAAAAGTAACCTATGTTCTATTCCAAACATGAATCCATCTCTGTAATCTGTTCTGGTGGGTTTGACTAACAAACATCCATTCTGGCGGGATTAAGTAACAAACATCTATCCATCCAAACTTTCGCATTTATATATTAGTAAGATCATCTATAAAATTGAACATATATCTGCTTTCATAATAACAGCCTCTTTTTAAAATAATGATTATTATATTTGCGAGTTACCAAACCAACAACTTTTATTTTTTGTTTGTCTATTTGATATTTTTTTACAGCTACACCATAAAACCGATTTGACTAAAATTTGGTACGGAGCTGGGAGCAAGCTTGAAGTAAGTATGAACTTTTTTATATACCTATCATAAGGTAGGGGGATGAAGAGTTGTATGCAAGTTGTTATTTTTATATCTTTTTCAGCATTAATGTGTTTAAGTGGTGATGACCATTTCCATAATTTGGACCAATTGTAAAAACTGTAAACACATGTTAATTAGAACAATCTTAATTTTGAATATGTAAATTGAGCATTTTACTATATTCAGTATTAGAACTTTAGCATAATATATTTTGAGCGAAATTCAAATTTCCATTCACATATGAGTGATTAAAAAATAACCAACGTGTGCGTAAGCGATACGTAATAATATCTTCTAACACGCTAAGATGCATAAGAATAATGTTGTAACTAAACTATGTGTGTTGTCCACAAAAATGCGAGCGAAATCGAAATATTTGTTCTATTTACCAGTACAATGAAAACCACTAGACTGTATTCAACTATTCACGATTTTGTACGTATAAAACACGGATGTGAACTTTTAAAAAATAATAAAAAGTATCCTTAGAGTCTTAATTTTTCCTTTGTTGCTACGATTAACACATGATATAAGGCAAAAACTTAAATACATAGAACTACTCCGTGACATTTGATTCCAAGACGATGCTTTTGTTACTTTATGCACAAACACATGTGCACTTGGGACGGTAATCCGACACGACCGGATAAAGTTCAGGTACAGAGCTAACGGATTTAAGCGCTTAAAGTCAAATAAATGGGTCCGTCACGACAGCAGAAGGCACTCCTCTTTTAACTATTTGGGTTCAATCATACTGATTTTATGTCCACAAACATTATTCAAAGATAGATTTTTTGCTACCAATATTTCGACAAATATACTGAGGTCTATTATTTTATGTACAAATCACGTCCATGCTTAACTTTAATTTATTGTTGAATTCCCTTAAAGTATGTTACCAAAAACATGACTGTGTATTAATATTTAAATATTAAAAATAGCACAAAAGACCCCAAGCCGTAGTGGGTTGGAAGCTAACAGGCCTTCCAATAGATTATGATGATTTTGGTTACCCGTGGGAGATATGCTCGTGGTATGTTTTTAATATATTTATGATTTTTAAGTCTTACCTATTTATTCAGCCACTAAAAGTAAGGATTATTAAACCTAATTCATAGAAGTAGTACATCGAATTAACGCGCTCTTCTCCGAAATTCCTTTCACACATTTCCGACGCATATGCTAAATTATTTCCATCAAATACATGTTGCATCAAGACCTAATATGCTTTAGCTAAAAATCTGTTAAAATTATTTAATAATTTTATTATAGAGAAATCTTGACTTGGCAGTAATTTGGTAGTAAATAATGGATTTTATCGTCACCATCACTAAAACTCTGTGATAAAAATTATATACATATGTATATCTGTTAAATATTATTGAATATTTATCCAAGACATACTAATAAAGGAAGTTAAACACAAGCTTCATAATCTATCTGCCTATTTCCAATTCCTAGTAGTTTATTTTATTTCGTTTCAAAGTCTTGCGTAACTATTTTAAATTGATGTATAAGAAACTTTCACTGACCGTGGCTTCGTTACTAGATTAATTCGAATCACGAGACTCGTGCATACAATTGCTCGGTTAAATATATTATGTGATTTCGTTAAGTGATGTTCATCACTTAACGAAATCACACCAAAACATGAGTGGTATCAGTAAATAAATATTTAATATTTTATTTATATAACATAGAGCATTTTGAATGCTTTATTAAGTGGGTCTCTTGTGAAACTTCTCGTTTATTCAAAGGTTTTTTTAGGAATCTCGAAACCTATGACAGGTTTTGTTTTAATTTAATTTCATTGTATACTGTAAATCACTCATCTACATTTTGCGCCAAAATGATGAAACCTGTTTTAAATGAAATTTTTAAAATCAAATAGTATACATTAGTTAGTTCTGTTAGTATTGAAGTTTGTCGAAAACAATTTACTTTAATTTTGTTTACGTTTTTCATTGTTTTCTTATACAACGATAGCGCCGCTCTCTAACCGGTCAGTAACTTTTTTCATAAGAAATTATTTGTTAATTCGTAACAATTTAATAAAATGTAATCAAGAATCCTCTTTATTTTTCTGCACATCTTCGGCTGGAGCTCTTCAAAATGAGACCATAAGAGATTTTTTATATGCAGCTATCGCCCCATAATCACTAGTACAAAAATCGGCTTACGCTATTAATATATAAGATCCCACAGAAATGTGTACTACAACAATGGTTCAAACCAGAGCAAGCACCAAAAAGTTTTCACGTGCTTGTTCACGTGTTTGTATTTATGACGCATCTCTGGTCGACAATTGTGTGGTGGAAACTCACAAGAGTCCGATGAGAATTTATCATTTGTACGTCATGCCATGTGTATCCGCAAAGCTGTTTTAGTGTGTCGTGGTGGAATTAGGCATAAACACACATCGGGTAGCAATTGGAAATTTAGAAGCTGTTACTTTGAGAGTGTTCAAGCAAACGGTAACCTAAGACCGTAATTCGAGGGAGTACCATGCTACTCGGGATACCGGTTATTGAGGAGAGCCGGCTTAAGCCTCCGCGGGCCTGTATATCTTTCTTTTTTCCACTTATCTTTAAGACGTCATATGATATTTATGGACTTTAAACTAATGTAAAGAATTGCTTATAATTTTTTATTAAAATTATATAAAAAAAATATGACCAACGTATATAGTAACTAAAGTTCGAATTAGCCTGCAATCTGCATTCTTGGAATTGTTCATAACTGTTACGTACAGATTAATAAAACATAAAAATAGTTGAGGTTTAGTATTACGTGCTGACTATAAACACATTTTTTTCTAACGACTGTTTTAAAAGATTGTAAAGGAAACTCTTTGTAAAAAATAAATATTATAATTTAAAATATTTAGCATCATTTTCTCACGTTCTGTCTATAGTCGTATTGAGCGACGCTAATGGCATGTTATTTTGTCATTAGCAAAAACATAAATGTTCCTTGGTCTGCGCTGAATAAATATAACATATAATATAATTCAAGATCAGGGTTTTTTGCGGAAAATAGTTATCATAAATTATTAAATATAATTATATTATTAAATATAATGTTTTTTTATAATCGTAAGATAAAAAAATTTAACAATCCCCTTGACTACTTATACTTTGACAGACTTCGCGACAGTTGCCATAAATTATCTGTTGATTGTGATAATGAGTATATAACAAAGTTTGAAAAATCTATTCGTTCTAACCCTAGAGTTTTTTGGTCGTTTATCAAAGAATCTAAAAGAAAAGGCAGTAGTTCTTATCCAGCCAAAATGCAACTTGACAATAAAGTCACCTCTGACGGTAAAGAAATATGTAATTTGTTTGCTGAAAACTTTGGACAAGTATTTTCAAAAGCCGATAAAAACATAAATACATCTAACAGTATTGACACTTCATAAAATTTTCTTTGCCATTTTTCATTTAGTACACTAGAAGTTTATAAATCTCTTAAAAACTTGATGAACGCAAGGGGGCAGGTAGATGTAGAAAGATGTGCTAAAGCGCTAGCCTTACCAGTTACTTTAATATTTAATCGTTCTTTAAAAGATGGAGTATTTTCAGACCAATGGAAAGAAGCTTTAGTGCTGCCCATATTTAAATCTGGTGGTGGCCAATGAAAAGCATCTTGTTTATAATTACAGACCAATCTCGTTACTTTCAACATTAGGCAAAGTTTTTGAAAAGATGGTCACTGAAAGATTATCATGGTATCTGAAACATCAAATCACACCCCACCAACACGGGTTTAAAGTCTAGATCCACTACTACTAACTTATTGTGTTTTACTTCCACTTTATCCGAAAATGTTGATAAATGAATACCTGTTGATGTAATATACACAGATTTCAGCAAAGCTTTCGCAAAGTTGACCACTTGCTTTTAATACATAAACTATCACAATTTGGTGTTGGTGGAGCGCTTTTCAATTGGTTTAAATCATATTTGCAGTATATAACTGTTAAGGTTGTCATCAGTGGTCATTGTTCTGATATCTTTGAAGTGGTGTCAGGCGTTCCACAGGGCTCACATCTCGGACCAATTCTTTTTAACGTATTTATTAATGACATCACTACATGTTTTCACCACGCAAGCTATTTCTTATTTGCCGATGATCTAAAATTAATGAAGCCTATAATTACAAACGCTGATGTAAATAAATTGCAAGAAGACATTAACAGATTGGAGATTTGGTGTAGCGCTAACAATATGATACTTAATATAAAAAAAATGTCACTACGTACAGTTTACCCGCAATATAAAGGCTGAGCCAAACAAATATTATAGTAACAAACAACAAATTTTACCATTGCACTTTATACGAGACCTTGGAGTTACTTTAGATTCTAAACTGAGATACGACACACACATATTTACTATTGTATCTAAGGGATTTAAAATTCTCGGTTTTATACTCTGTAATATGAAGGACTTCAAGAATATTTCTACGTAATTAAAATATTCATGACACTAGTTCTTCCCATACTGGAATACAATAGTATTATATGGAATCCACGGTATGATGTCCACATCAATAGATTAGAAAAAGTTCAAAAACGCATCCTTTACCATCTCTCTTACAGCGATTTACAGGCTAAAAACATCACGAGTTATAAATAACAGACTTAAATATTATCACATGACCTCTTTTATAAATCGTAGACATATCACAGATCTTCTATTTCTGCACAAAATAATATATGGAGTCATAGATTGTAGTAATCTGTTGCAAATGATTTAAGTTAATGCTCCTTCTCGTATGCCCTGTTTAAAAGCATATAAATTATTTAATATTCCTATATTTCAATCTACATTTTACTTGGTGGTAGGGTTTTGTGCAAGCCCGTCTGGGTAGGTACCACCCACTCATCAGATATTCTACCGCCTAATAACAGTACTCTGTATTGTTGTGTTCCGGTTAGAAGGGTGAGTGAGCCAGTGTAATCACAGGCACAAGGGACATAACATCTTAGTTCCCAAAGTTGGTGGCGCATAGGTGATGTAAGGAATGGTTAATATTTCTTACAGCGCCTTTGTCTATGGGCGGTGATGACCACTTACCATTAGGTGGCCCAAATGCTCGTCCGCCAACGAATACCATAAAAAAAAAAAAAACTTAGGCCATAACGCTGCTGTTCCAAGGCTCTGTAGACAATATAACATATTTTCTAGAAATAATAATGACCTCGATATTCATCGTTACAGTTTGTCTAAATTCAGAGTGTGTCTAACTAAACTTTTAACCTAACACAAATAATAATAAGTTTAATTAATCAGCTATTCTTAATTTTTAAGTTACTAATTTATATTTGTTTTTTACTGCTACGTATATTTTTTTCACTTTTTATCTTAATTGTATTTAAATAATTATTTAGTGCATGCTGTGGTCTCCTATAATTGAAGGAGCACACAACTTGTAACCCTTACATTGTTTAATTTTAAGAATATGTATTTAGTGTGTATCTTTTGTTGGAGATTCGAGAATTAAATAAATATATAAAATAAATAAATAAATAAATTTATTAATATATTCCTTTGTAACATTTACATATAACAATACATATATATAACACATATAAGAAAATAAATAAAGCATTAATTAACATCGTTGGAGGCATTTCTTTGGGAAGATTATTTATTTATTTATATATTCACATAAACTAATATCGTATATACATGTAGATTTACAAAAGTGCAAGAGTGCAACAGACGGCATTATCGCAAAAGCAGCGATCTCCTCCAGACATCGTTTGACCGAGGGACTAACTATAAAATATGTAATATTTATATTTATATATGTTACTAAACAAAAACTTTGGGATTCACCATTGCCTCACGTTACACTACATAGTTTACATAACGCCATTTTGATGTACATAAAGAGTATATAAGGTTTGGTCTAATCCATATTCTTTGAATAGAAACAATTAAACCCAGCTCGAACGTAATAGCCTTTACGTAACATGCTAAATGAAATGTCATTCAAACATGGTACGTGGAAATTCTAACGTTCACTATTTGATATTTATTCTGTGGCCTGGTGCTAAAACGGCCAAAGTACATTTTTATTTATTATTTTATTTATTTATACTTCATCGTAAACCACTAAAAGTAGATCAGAAAATGCTTAGAATTAATCTGTAGTACTAGGATGTCATAGCTATTAAATGCCTATTATGTGTCGACGTAGGATAACTAGCCATTTCATCGAGACAATTCTACCTAAAAGGCAACTTGAAAATAAAAATGAGTAGGTGGTCCAATAATATACATACATAAAAATATGTATCAACTAATACTTATAACATTTTTACATTACATTAACAGCCTGTAAATATCCCAATGCTGGGCTAAGGCCTCCTCTCCCTTTGAGGAGAAGGTTTAGGAGCATATTCCACCACGCTGCTCCAATGCGGGTTGGTGAATACACATGTGGCAGAATTTCGTTGAAATTAGACACATGCATCTTTCCTCACGATGTTTTCTGTCACCGCCGAGCACGAGATGAATTATAAATATAAATGTTTATAATACTTATAAGTTTTACACAAATAAATAAAATATGTACATAAAACTAATAATTATTATATATACTAAAAATAGATGCACTAAATTAGAGTAGTATTCTTAGCTTTGTATACGTAATTTTATGAGAGACTTTTTTTAAAACGAATTATGATTTATTGTGACTTCAATTTTCTCAAGAAAGTGATTTTGAACAAAAATGATGATTTTTTTTATAGGTTTGGATCATTTTGTATGAACAGGTAAAACATTTCATAATATAATTGCCATTTGCCATTAACAGTGAAGGATTATAAAATTTTGTTTTATTCACATTAATTTTAAGCATAAGGTTCCGTGACGATCTTGTCACGATTTGGGGTAAAAAGTAAACGACATTTTGCCACTTCACTGCGCTAATCCTCAGAAGCTTAACTTTAACTAACGATGTTACGCAAAAGGGCATACGTTGTATACAATAGCCAACAATTGTTTCTTGTTTCTATGCTGATTACCAAAAGTAGGCGTTATTGATGTTGATCCTTTAACACCAAACCACAGAATTAATATCGCTCACCGAAGTTTGGTATATGAAGGTTTTACCCTATGATGAATATACAATATATAATCGGACTATGATATGTAATCTATAACTCGAAATTATGCAAGTTATATTACACTGATAGACAAAAATGACCATAATGAAAGTTAAATTAATTTGAATGGGATATTTTGTATCTACAACTAACTGTTAGTAACTGTTAATAAGTTTCCAGTCACCCTCAGTTTTCTTGCAACTGCAATGCACTTTTTTTTAAAGTAAATATGGTTGAAAATTGAATTTAATCAAGAAAAACAACTGATATTTGACTTTTATTCAGGATTTTCGGGAATATTTAGCTTCAGGTACATACCTTTTGAGTGTCCAACAGTAATCAGCCAACATGTTCGGACTCCACTTGCATTGGTACCGTTTTTCCATGTTGGATATATCCTGATGGAATCGCTCGCCATGTTCATCGCTAACGGCTCCCAAATTTTGAGGAAAAAATCCAAATGAGAGTGTAAGAAGTGTATCTTGAGCGACATATTGCGTCCCATATTCTTGTAAGCTGATAAGAGGTTGTTGACCAACTCTTCATGGTTTTCGGCCTTGTGGTTTCCAAGAAAATAACAAACAATATTTCGAAAACATGTCCATGCTGATTTTTCGATCAGATTAAATTTTTGTTCAAATTCTTGATCAGACAGTAGATCTCTAATTTGTGGTCATACAAATATTCCCTCTTTTATTTTAGCATCGCTGATTTTTGGGAATTTCTGTTTCAAGTAACAAAAACCATCTCCATTTCTGTCCATAGCTTTGACGAAGTTTTTTATAAGTCCGAGTTTGATGTGCAATGGAGGTAGCAATACATCTTCAGGGATAGGTCTTTGAGCAGATTTTAAATTCGGATAGTTCACGGTGTATCTAGATTTGTGATTAATACCTTTGATAGAAATTTGGCAGAAATAACAATCTGAAACATGGTCTTTCTGTTCAGACCATATCATTGGACCTGCAAACGGCATATGACGAGATCCTTTAGCCCATGATGTTAATAAACTAACACACTGTGCACAACAAACACTAGGAGTCCAGGTTTTGTCCAAATTTCGCACCGGAAAGCCAAAATAATTTAAATAACAGTTTTTAACTAATGGTGTCAAATTACGACGTTGACTTTTAATAGTAAGTTGACCGCAAATGTAACAAAAGTTATCGGGATGGTTTACACACACTCTGGGCATCTTATTACGATGTACAGAAACGACAATCGCAAAAAAAACCGTTTTAATTTCAATAATTTAATATTAATTTATCGGAAACATACGTCGGTAAGCAAAATTCGCGTAATCAATTTAGTTTATGTTTAACGAAAACTGAGGGTGATTGAACAAAACTAAGTATGAGGTTTATATGCAGGTATGTAGTATTGTTTAAAAAATCGACTTGATTTTGTTAGTAATAATAATATAATTTGTTTTTAGTGATAATTATTAATAAAAAAATGTGTTATTTGATTCTTTATGTCGTTGTTCAAGTTTGAATAATTCCTTTCTTAAAGTCACATGTTTTTTTTATTACTGTACAGTGTTTTATTTTTAAATTTAATTCAATCTTATTATATTTTTATTTAAATATGATTTAGTGGTGTTTATCGCTAATAATTTTTTGTCAATCCGTTTTTTTTACGATATAGATAGGCGAACGGGCAAATGTCACCTGACACTAAGTGCTCCCTCAGTACATTGGCGTTGTAAGATAACTTAAATATTAACCATTCCTTACATCGCAAATGCGCCACCAACCATGGAAACTAAGATGTTATGTCCCTTGCGCCTGTAGTCGTTACACTGGCATACTCATCCTTCAAACAGGAATATAAATACTAAGTATTGCTGTTTGGCGGTAGAATATCTGATGAGTAGTGGTACCTACGTATAAATTAATATCGTTTATATTCTTGTATAACACTAACAATTCGATAGCATTGTTTTATAATTGTCCCTATAATAGATTATTAATATTATTTTCTTCGTAATAATTATTTTAATGTTTGGTAAAATCAATGTTGTACTTTGCCCTTATTATTATTATTTTTAACTAACACATTGTTAATCCGTTGCGAATTGTTGATTTATTACTTTTATGATGACACCTCTTGATCTCGTATTGTATGAATTATTTACTCGTGGGAACTTTTGTGGTAGCTCTAACTTTATGTTCTCGTTCAATTTATTTTATCTTGTACTGTTTGTTTCCTTAATAAAAATAATGATAAATTACTTTTCCAAACTCAATATTGTTTCTAAAAATAAAATACTTTTCCAAACGCAATATTGTTTCTATTGAGAAACAATTAAATTAAAAATGTCTTGCTACAATATTACCGGATAATACAACTTCACTTAAATGTCAAGTTTTTATTTCGAATATCTTTCGGAAATTAATATATTTAAAGAACGATATTAAATTTGTAATTGTAATCATCACATTTATAATTTTAATTTAGGTCGTTTTGCAATTTTATCGCAAACATTAAACTGTTTCATGATGATTACAACTGACCCACATAAAAAATGTCAAATGTAAATTCGAATTCAAAATGTGTTCATGTATGAGTTCATATGCATTTAGCATATGAACACATACGTATTGTAATGTGTCTGACCTTGATAAACATCTGCACGTGTCGTACTCGCTTAAAGACTAGTGGCGCCTCTGTGGTTGATTTTTTAAGTTCAATTGTGTGTAGCTGTTTGTAAACTATTGACGAAAGACCACCTGACGGGCGTCCTCAACCTTGTGAGCTCCTACTGTCGCGGACCACCTGCCCCGATGCAGGCATTGACGACGACGATTTAGAGGAACGATAGGACGAAGCAACCACCGGATATGACAACCACAGGGACAAAACAACGTGAGAACAAGAGGAACCACTGTATCAATTGACGACCTCCGTGGTCGAGTAGTGTATACACCGGTTTTCATGGGTACGCCCGCATAGGATTCCCGGCCGAGTCGATGTAGAAAAAGTTCATTAGTTTTCTATGTTGTCTTGGGTCTGGGTGTTTGTGGTACCGTCGTTACTTCTGATTTTCCATAACACAAGTGCTTTAGCTACTTACATTGGGATCAGAGTAATGTATGTGATGTTGTCCAATATTTACTTATATTTTTATTTTATAAGATTTACTTGTCAATAATATATTATTGACAAGTAAATCTTATAAAATAAAAATATCTATTACATATTATCTAGCTGAGCGCATCTCAATTAGGCCCATTAGGTTAGAATTACTGAAACGGTAAACAAAAAAGAGTATTTAATACATAAATATTGCAATAGCCATATTGAAACAATATGTATTAATAGGAAAGTTATAATTTGAATTCGTAACAAACGTAAAAACAAACCATTGTGTTGTATGCTCAAATACTTATCGTAAAAATGTTTCAAATATAAAAAAAATATTCGTTAACATCAAAACCGCATTTATTAGAACATCGACAGAAGTAAATAAAGGCAGTGAAAATATTACTACTCAAGAATAATTTTTCACCGTTTTTATCAGATGACGATCGCAAATCCAGAACATTTTTTATTGAAACTATTAATAATGACAACATTTGACATTTTAAAATTACTTAATAATAATTACTTTTTATGTAGTATGAAGATACAATTTCTCTTACATACTAAAGGCTAAATTTCGCCACTATGAGCGCTAGTGTCAATTATTAAGGAACGCAAGTTCTCTATAGGTACACCTGCAATATTCCTTCATACTGGGATTAAATAACAAAATACATATTCCTGCTAGTGTAGTTAGGAATTACAATCCATACTTAATATTATAAATGCGAAAGTAACTCTGTCTGTAAAACTGTCTCGCTTTCACGCCAAAACTAATGGACCGATTTAAATGAAATTTGGTATACAAGTAGTCTAGAGCCTGAGAAAGGACATAGGCTACTTTTTATTAGGAAAAAAGTGCTGTAAAGGGTTGAAAAGGGGGATGAAAAGTTTTTGTTGTTGAAAGTATTGTCATTTTTAGTACAAGAAGCATAAAACTTATATTTTATGCTGTACACTTATAAATTAACATATCATGATACCACTAAGGAGCGAATTTTGGAAATTCTACCCCTAAAAGGGTGAAATAGGGGCTTAACGTTTGTATGGATCTCCGTAATTTTTTAAGTTAAATACATGAAACTTTATTTTTGTGATATTAATTTAAAAAGAGTAGATACTTATTTAAGCGTTTTTTGATTTTAAATTTAAAAAATAATAAAATTTAAATAATTTTAATTTTCTCTAAGGGGTTTAATAGGGGTGGACACTTCTTATACAGGTTAGTCTGGAAATCCGTCATTTTTGAAGTCAGAAGCATGAAAATTTTTATTTATGGGCTACTGATTGAAAATGAGTTGATTCGCATTTAAGCGATTCTGGATGTTCTACCCTAAGGGCTAAAATACACACCAATGTAGTCGTATACAAAGAGGTCTTACATTAACGTAATATTTTAAGTTAATTTGTAAATATATTCAGCTAGTTTGTTAATATGTCAATAATAAATAAGAAATAATGAAAGTAACAACACTTTCGAAGTATTCATAAAAGGATGCGACGTTTCGCAGTACCGGGAATTTGTATTCGCTTTTGTTGCTTCTCTTTAACGCTCCGGGTGCTTCATCTGGTTATTGCTTTATAATCTAAGTCTTAATACGTATTATTAATTTGGTACAAACAAAAATCACTGATTAAAGTACTTATGACTAAATATATTGGTTTGAATTTTCATCATGACATACCCACTAGTCACGAGTACAAGAGACGAGAGCCGCACGACCCGCAACACGTGATGTGGATGCATTATATTAAACGGATTCTGTAGCCTTCAATCGGTGCAACAATTGGCGATCGAACTTATCTTAGTGAGTAGCAAGCACATAAGATTTATGGGCAGCTTCCTAAAAGATTCCGCAAGAAGATTTTATTATTCTACTTTTGATCAAGAAGATTTTATTAATCAAAAGTTATTTTACCAGAAAAGCGTTCCGACTGTAAATATATAATATAAACATTGTTATAATTATCTTTTGAGTTGATTATTCTGAATTAGATTTCCCCTGACAATAGGCTCGAGTAACATTCATATTTTATAGTAGCCAAACGTTCTTCTTTGCTCCTGCGGTCTATTTGCACAAAACATTTACAGAGACATTAGATATATGTAGTAATATTTAACCTCCTTGTTTTATATCATTTTATAACCTATGTCATATGTCACTCTTAAGAGCTGTGTACTTTTATTATGTAGAATAAAACCGTCTATACGAGGTGTCATCTTATTACAATATATGACGACTATGACTGTGACGTAGCTTTTATTTACTCATAATCGTTATCAGACATTATTGCTATTTATTTTGAACAGGCGTAGTACATTTTTTTTATTAAAAGTAATGGAAATAAGGTAAGAATTAAAAGTAAAATAGATAAAACTATTTATTTTCAGAAAAAAAGGAGACTTCGAGGGAGCTCGTGGAAAAGATTTTTAAGAAAGGTGCGTCGGGTGCTACTATTCCGACCGCTACGCTTAATGGGGCGCGTCGCCGACGTTGGTTAAAACTTGGACCATACACTCCCCAGAATGATAATTAAAATTTTTGGGGTAAGTTATGAGTATATTCTGGTTTTTAAATATGAAATATATTATTTTAAACAAAAATATATACAATTATGTTTATTTATCATAATACGTAGAAATGAATTTACAATAGTACAAACATTTGGAATTGTATAATTAGTCTGCTGTTAAAATTATACTTTTAATAAAAGTTTTTGCGCTTCAACTCCAAGGTCCCAGTTTTACAGCTGCAAATTAAACAAATACATAATTTGAAATAAGTTTTTTGTTGCAGCTGAATCGTTTTTTCGCTTCAGCATTCTCCGCGGTGGCCCCGCTCTTAACACTTTCTCGGATATGAGACGAAGCCAGTTGGTCAACGCATGTAGCGTCCCACACCAGATCCTTCCTCGTTCCCAGGGATGTCCCAGTGTCAGTCCATCGGTACCTATTACCTTGAACACGACTAAGTGTTAATCCACGATATTGTAATTGATGGAAATGAGTCAGTGATCTAGCAAATAAATAACTTGATTTGGAGTACGAACTCAAAGTAATTACAATATTTGTGATTTTATAAACGAAATAAACCTATCTGTGGAACATACTGAACATGATCATGTACCCCTCAACGCTTTAAGCCACGTGTAGTCTTCTTCCCAACTTATTTTTATTGCGCAAAATGAATTCGAACTCTAGTTTTTGGGACCAATCAATCAACAAATCAAAGTATAATTTATTCAAGTAGGCTTACTCTTTTGAATCGTCGTTTTGCAAAACTATATTGAATGAATCGACCGCCGCTTCGGAATGTATATTCTAACGAGAAGAACCGACAAGAAACTCAATAGTTACTCTTTTCCTGATCTATAACCATATAAGCTAGACACTAATTAAATGTTAATATCAACACATATAATGGTAAAACATTACGTTTATTGTTGTAACGGTATCCACGACATCTATGCTTAGAAGTTTATTTTAAGAAAGACAATTTAAATTCTTCAGCAGGTTTAAGTAAAATCTGACAGTTTTACTTTTATTAATCTTTTATTAGCAATTTTTCATTACTAAATACGCATACGCACGTATTGTAAAAACAGTTTTGTGATAACTTCAATAATTTAAAAATTTTAAAATGTAACTATGTGACGTTCATATATCGAAAGCTACATAAATTAAAATAACGATTAAAAACGGCATAAGAATCTAAAAATAAGAAAAAAACACGTAACGACCTTTGCAGGCGCAACGACGATATTAGGTTTTTTAGAAAGCAAACAATACAGTTTTTAATTCAATTAAGATCCACGTATGCCAGACACTTGGCTATTTTATTTTCTCAGATCCCATGTTACATAGTTTTTTGAATAGATTTAATTTTTTATGTAATTTAATTAACAAAATTGATCTTTCTTTTGTATATTATTCTTTCTAATGCTGTAACTCACTGCAAATCTATTCAAAATAAATATTACTATATTTTATAGGGAATACATTAATCTTGATATGTACATATTTTTAAGAATAACATTGGTTCTTATTTACCTATCGATATTTTACAAGAATAACATTGGTTCATAATGATAACACTAATTATATTCCATTTAAAATATTTATTGATAAAATATCACTGGGTATTATCACGCCCCACGAAGTCACAGTCCAATGTGAACATTGTGTGCAGAATTGTTTACTCTATTTGTGATATGCGCACGCGCTTGTTGTTACTTATTTATAATTTACTAATTTAATAATAAGTTACATTAAAACAATATAACTAATAAAATTATATAAGAGTGTCAAATTAATTCATTAGTGAAAAGTGTTTAAAAACGTTTACAAAGTACTAGAACACCATAATTCGAAAGGAGATAGGATTTGATAATAATAGGCGAATAAACCGTAAATGGGTTAGTGAAATGTAAACAGCTTAGTGAGTATAGACTAAAAAGCGAATGCTTTTTGTGCAACACAAGCGAAATAAACTAAGGTAATATTTTCTATTTATAATAAAGTCGACTGATTTGGTCTCAATATTTAAAAACGTATTGTAACATCGAGTTTCCACTTAGTCATGTCAACATGTCGTTATTTATTTTTGTTTGCACTATATAATGCTATTTTTTTTATATTACACTTGGATTAATAACAATTAGCCAAAAAAGTAGCTTATCTATTATTGTATCTGACATAAATAAAATAAATTATCCACCAGGGACTTATAACAACAACATCCAAAGAAAATAAAATTTACATATGTGTATCTCAGACCTTGGTCTATTTTCTTTAAATATGTTTTTTTTTTACATATTCCTATATTTATTTACTTGTCTTTATGTAATGAGACAATAAATATATTAATAGATATATAAAAAAGATAAAAAGGGCAAAATTTATAAATAGTCTTCTAAAGATTTTTATCTCTCTGAATAAAAATATTAAATTAATTTCGTAATAGATATTATTTGTGTCAGAATTGTATGAGAGAAACCATGATAAGTTAGCGTAATCTCGTGGCCTATTCCAATTAAAAAAATATAATAAGTTTTTAAAAAAAATATTAGTAAAAATATAATAAGAAAAGGGTTTTAGAATTGAATTATCTTTATCTAACCACATGAACATCGAAAAAGTTGTATAACAATACCATTAGTATTAAATATTACGTCAATGTAAAATTGTGTCAGGGCTTAGTTATAGGCAAGTCCGTCTTACCTAGTCATATATATATATATATAATATCTGATGAGTGGGTAATCATTAGATATTCTAGCGTCAAATATCAATTGGTGTTATGGTGTTCCGGTTTATAGTATGAGTCAGCCAGTGTGAAATCAGGTACAAGTTACATTTTAGTTAGCATTGGCGATCTAAGGAATCTATACTTCTATACTAATATTATAAATGTGAAAGTTACTCTGTCTGCTGCCTGTCTGTCGCTCTTTCACTCCTAAACCTTAAACGTAAATGAAAGTAAACTTGAACTCCAAGGAAGGACATAGGCTACTTTTTTTGCCCAACACATGACGACCAACCCCTTTAAAAGCGAGCGAAGCCGCAGGCGACAACTAGTAGTTAATATTACTCACAGCACGAATGTCGATGACGTGACCCCTTGCCATCAGTTGACCCATTTACCCATCCGCTTACCAATATCATATAAATAAACAGTGTTAAAAGTAACAGCGGGTATAAAATTGTTAAAGTCTAGGACTTATCTTGCCCCATTGAGAAGACTTTGAGCTTACTAGTTAATGGATACACAAGACTGTTTGTTTTCCTTCAACACACACATTTCCTCATGATTATGTTTTTACTGCTGAGCACGAGATGATTTAAAGGCACACAATTAGTGATTGTCCAGATTTGAAAGCGCTCTTCAAGTAAAATTGACGTCCAATTAGAGTTTAATCAATTGATCATTTCTCGTTTACTAAAATAAAATATATTTACAAGTTATCAAAATAATAAAGTTTCGAATTTTATTTTTGACGCAGTGTTTACAACATTTCGAATTAGATATAAATTATATCTGACATTAGCCTATATGCTTATCAAAACATGTTTTACATTTAGATATCACGAGACTGATTGTTTTTATTAAATATATAAACATTTAATTGTATACACAATATTAAGGAACTTTTATTGATATTTAGTTTTTAGTTAGTATACTTTAGCCTCATTCAATCGAAGGAGTAAAGATAAAAACCTTAGATTACTTTTCCGTTCCATATGATTTGGTAAGAACTCTATATTATATATTATGCAATGGAAACATTTCTTGACGAAGAATTTATTTAGTTACTTATAATATACAACGTTATTCCGCTATTTATTTTAATTTTATTTCCAAAGTTCAAATAATATATATATTAGGTCCTTACATATGAAATTGGCGTTTTGTACCGTAGGAATATAAAGTAAATTTTTTTTTGTAAAATTTATTTGATTAGTCAAAGTATGCATCCGCTGTTATCTATGCACTTTTGCCATCTCATAGGTAGTTTCTTGTCCCTTTACAAAAAAAACATGGGGGTGAGAATCAATAAACTCTTTTAGTCGGTTTGGACTGCCGCATCGGAGTTGAATTTTTATCCTTGTAAGAAGTTGTCCAAATTCCGTTGGTCTTGCGTTGTCGTGAAGCAGCAGTGGCCTAGAGCGATTGACCAATCTCGGTTGTTTAGCCGCTAGTTCTTCCTTCATGGTTTGCAGTTGCTGAAAATAGATATCTGCCGTAATCATTTGACCCGATTTTAGAAAGCTGTAGTGAACGACACCGGCGCTAGCCCACCAAACATTCACAAGTAACTTTCTCTAAGTCAATTTTCGTTTATGGTAGGATTTGACTGGGTCTCCAGGTTTCAGCCATTGCGACGAGTGCTTCCGATTATCGTAAAGTATACACTTTTCATCACAAGTAATGATTCGATTTAAATTCCTTTCATTATTGTGTCGGTTGAGCAAAGTAACACGGCAGTCGACGCGTGTTTGCAAATTCGATTCACTCAATTCATGAGGTACCCATCGATCAAGGATTTTTACTTTCTTGATTTGCTTCAACTGGATAATACAGTTTTATCACTTACCCAGAAGCCCTCAGCTATCTATCTCGGGGTTGGTCCTAAAGGTCGAAATTTCCAGAACGAAAACATTAAAACCAAAAACGTACCGTGTTTTCTTTTGCAACATAAGCGCCGTACACATCATTAATCCTTCGACCTGTTTCTGTAGCACTGGTGCCACGGTAGAACTCGTATTTCATGTGCGATAATAAGCGACGCAAAAGAAAAAAATGATGAGAAAAAAAACATGACTATTTTCAAAACTCAAATGTACCAGCTAAATTAATTTATAAATTTGAATTTGGAATTCTTAACCAAAGAGGAGACATTTCAGATCAAAGTGGTCAGTGCGACAAAACGCTAATTTAATATGTAAGGACCTAATATATCCCGGCCGTATACGGCCACAACGACTGGGATCTGACTATTAAGAACTTCTGTGACTGACATAGACAAATTTTGCACCGCATCTACGACCATGTGATCCTGCGTAACTGCGCTGCACTGCAGGTCAGCACCCCTCCGACATAATGTATGGCCACAGGTGGCCGGGCCTTGAGCTCGTCCCGTTTTGCATCGGGCTTTTCTTTCCGTCTCCTCTCAAAAGCAAACACCTTAGTGTTCACGGTATGCCTTCAAAGTTGCCGGTTCGCAAGAAATTGACCGCCTTATTTGCGCTTGCCATTCTGCAGTTCTGACTAAAAGATACGTTATTTACATTAGATAGGCCTCTATCCGGTCGACATTAGTTCGTCGCAGAACTTTTTTCGCTAATCCATAATGAATATCATAAATCGACCAATGATATCGCGTCAATGTCAAAGTTGTTTGTTTGTATTTTCTCCTCTTGTGGTTGAGTTAGGCTACCCATATGGGGGTACATGTCAGTCACCTCCTCGTGGTGTACCCTGGGCAACGGGGCCGGCTTGAGCTTGCTCGTCGCCCGCGGCTAAGACTGGCGGGAGGGATGCCGCGGAGCCGCTCCTGGTACGTCCCTGATCGGCTTCAGGGCGGACCATGTGAGTGGCCTCGTTGGCTAGGAGGGAGTGGGAGGGCTCGCTACTCGAGCCTCCCAGGTGTTTTACACCGGCGGTCAGCGGCGGAGCCTACCATCTTATCCGCCGCAGGGCGTCAGCTTCGTTGACGCCCAGCCTCCAGTGGCGGACTCGGGGGAGTTCGTCACATTCCCACATGGAGGATGAGGGGGAAGGCGCGCACTAGGCGCGCTTTCCATGAATATTCAGCCGCCTTACGGCGGCTGCCGCTGGTGGGGTCGCGGTTGCATGCCCTTGGCGATCCCGTGGCCTCACCACTCGGCGGCATGGTGGAAACCCGAGGATGGTTTTAGTGGGTAGGACAGGGCATCTGCCCTGGCACGGGGCATTAGGCCCCGGTTGAGTCCCACATACCCGTCCCGGTCCCCCGACCGGGCAGCATGCGTAAATGCATTTCCTCCTCGTTAAACAAAAAAAAAAAAAAAAGGCTACCCATATGCTCCATTCCAACCTTAAGAGGAAAAAAGGCAAATTAGCAACATTTGACAGTAAATTGAAGCGATATTATTAATAAGGATATATTAATGATTAACTCTTAATAATGCATAATATAACTGATTTATTAGCAAATCACATGAAATACGTAAATCTAAGGTTCGTTTATTATTATTCTTACTTCGATTAGAGTAGACAAAAAAAATGTTAATGAACTAATTTTATTAAAACAAAAAAAATTAAATTTATTAGGTTTTTATTTTATGTGTACATGCATGTAAATTTTGAAACTTACATGATACCTGCGCTTAAACTTTTCTTCATTTAGTCAAAGAATATAAAATACGTATGACCAAGTGTTGTGTGTTGTTTAAATGATTTTTTTAACTATAAGTACTACAACGATGTTTTAAACTATTATAATTAATAGATATTTATAGTATTTTTATCGTTATAATTTTTTTATTTTATTTTTAACCGTGAAAGATATTTTTAATAAGATGAGATTTATAAATAAATATTCATACATGTTTACAGAATGTCATCAACATCATCATTCCAAGAAATAGCTTTCAAGGCGGAATTAGACCGGCATGTCGATCCGGAGTGTGAGCACCAGGCGCGCATACTATGTGGAGAGGATCCCACTACGCGTGTTGCCGTTGTTGAAGAGCTAAGAAATATAATATACAGTAACGTTAAACAAATATGTGTTATTTTACAGTAACAGACACACCGCCACTTCAGTCTTTACTCTTTTACTGCTAGAATGTTAACATTGGATTATCTATCCTACTCTTGCGTTTATCAATGAAAAAAGGCAAAAGTTTATTGGTTTTATTAACGTAGACCCTCTGGAGTGGTACGTCGGTCCCAAGCATAGGCGCCACATAGTTTGCTGAGAAAGCTAAACGAGTCAGGAGAAACGCAGACTGGCAATTGCCACTTGATAATAAGTGGTCATCACTGCCCATAGAGATAAGTCCATAAGAAATTTTAACGATTCCTTACATCTCCAATGCGCCACCAATCATGAGAACTGAGATGTTATGTCCCTTGTGCCTGTTATACTGACTCACTTATCCTTCAAACCGAGATACAACAATCTTAGTATTGCGGTTTGGTGGTAGAATATATTACGATTGGGACTAACTAAACAGTCCGTCTAAATAGTTACTACCTACCCAGACGTGCTTGCACAGAAAACATAATAATATCCATTGATTAATTCATAAAACAATAATGAACGGTACCCTCAACTCATTATGTAAATATTATTTTCATAAAATGTATTGTATGAATGATTTCCATTAAATATATTTAGTAGGCAATTCCAAATTTAGTGAACAAATAGTGGACTACTCAAACTCGCCATAAGTTAGTTTCACAATAATTTTATATTTATTATGTACAGCAGCCTAATTTAATCCCTTATATAATAGATATAAACAGAATATTAGAATAATATCCATCTAAGATATACAATTTTCAGCAGATTTATTTTTTCCATATTAGAGACTCGGTTTTGATAAATCGACTCTAATGTATTATTAAAATGTAACGAATATCATATGCATGGAATGTTTATAGAATCCTTATCGTTATCGAAAAACTAAATTTCGAAACAAACGTTTTACATTCTACGTTTTTTGTAGAACGAGGCGAATGCCATCCACCGCGTATGGACGACGCATTTTTACTACGGTTCTTGCGTGCGCGCCACTTTATCCTCGCGCGGGCACATCGCTTGGTATGTTATGTTCCCCTAGTACATATGACTCAGTTGGTTAATCTTGAGCTAATTTTCGATTTAATCAATGTCATTTCAATTTTCATTGGATGACGTCTAGTTGTTTAATTTTCTAATCTGTTTTATAATCTAACACATATTATTTTATAAAAACGATAATAGATGGCGCTAGTGAATACAAGTAGAGATAATTTATATAGCGACTAGTATGGACTATGTATAGAGTTAACTTAATTCTTTTTTTTTTATTGCAATCCTTTTTTTGGCCAACCCCGATCACATATTCTTATTAGCACAATTAGATTTTGTTGTATTTTCGTAAAGCTCTATTGTTTTTTTTAGATGGTGCGCTACTGTAAGTTCCGGGAACAAAATCTACATTTGTGGCGTGACGTGTACTGGTATGGACTCACAAGACTTGGCAATATATTTGAAGGCGTTTTATTTGATAGGCCAGATGTTGGTAGACTTATTATATGCAGATTAGGTTAGTTAGAAATAATATTTTAAGTTGAAATTGATTTCAAATAAACATTGAATTTAATTTAAAAAATAAATAAAAATTGTTCATTGTATGAAAATTACTTTTATATCTCAGATACGAACCATATCATATTGTTTCTGTATAACAGATCAGTTACTATAATTATCACTAGATGTCGCTCACTCGTAAAAATTCAAGCTATCGTTTGGTTCAGACTAAAAGTATATAACATATGAGAGAACTAGCAAGTTTATCTCTGGTTTCCCTTCAAAACGTATAAATCTTTCGCCTTTTACTAAAGGTTTCCGTGGAGGGGAACACTCAAATGAGTCTAAATTAATTTTTGATGCCCTACATTAATTGTAGGACTTAATTAACTTTGTAAATTAAGAGAAGGTAGACCGATACATTCACTCTACGTAATGTTATAAAAACCATTAATTATTTCTTAGACTTTTCTTCTCTTAAAATGCAGAGGTATTATTGTCGTAAAGCCAATCACTTGCCGTAAATGTAGCTAAGCAAACAAAGGTATATTTAAAAATTTTTTTACAAAAAAAAATACATTTAAGTAAATAAGCAGTTATTATAAGTGACAAAAATAAAACATCTCATCTTTATAAATAATTACCGGTGTGCATTAGTATGGATGAGTTACACTCATACTTACAAGATGTCTTAGTGTGCGTAACTATGAGTAAAGACAGCAATAAATACAAAAAACATAATTGTTTATTTTATTAAAACGCCGACAACTTAACGTAGAGAGACGCGCCTTCATGAGGGATTAGGTCTATACCAGAGACTCGTATCTATTATTTTGAGAACTGTAATTATAGGCGTATCTGAGGACATGTAGTGACCCCGCTAAGACGAGCTAAGCGAAGCGCACTACCTACCTTTTCACGAAGCGCTTAGTCATTTTTTAAGCTTTTATAACTTGGGTTTGAATTATACTAGACAAACAAAATTCTCGAGATATGTTCTCAATACCGGACTTATTAAAAATAAAAAGATTTGATTGCATAGCCTATATACTTTAGATTTTATCGATATCTGAAAAAACGTGATATCATCACTGACGCACTGGTTATCATCAAAATTCTTAAGGTATTTCCTAATATTCTAGAAAGATAATTTTTTTTATGTAAGCTAACAAGTCATAAACATTAGTACACAAACAAAAATTATAAAACTTATAACTTGTATCCCCCAACCCATTAAACTAAAGGATGGACACTTTCACAATTTTGACACAAGAGGTGTAAATTGATATAGATAAACACTTTTAATTAAAATTAACCCAAGACCATATGACTCGCACTGTCAAAAAGTTTTTAGATTTCATGTAGAGCCAGGCTTCTAACTCTACACGCCCTAACTCTATTCTACTTAGTCAAAATATGTAGCTTGGCACTTTCGAAATATCAAATTTACTACAACAAAAAAAAAATTTAATACAACAATATTATGACTATAATATATATTTACTCATCACAAAATCACAGTGCAACGTTTGTTTTTGTGTATCAGTTCTTCTAGTCCAGTCGTACATTTCAATATATATACGCGTAAATATAATGTTTAATAAATGATGCTTAAAAAAGATTAACTTGAAATTGTCGAATAAGATTAAATATGGTTTTCCGCCATCTTGAAGAAAGAGTAATTTTTTATTGATGGCTTTGTATGTAAATAAGTTAGTCTTTCTGCTAAAATTTTATCTTCAGTAAAAATTAGTATTAATGAATATAAACAAATTAATATTGTATAGCTAAAACGTAACGCATATGTATATTGAATGAGAATATATTTTAGGTATGCAACATGTATCTATCAAATAAGTAGCTTTTGTATAATTATCACTATTGAGTTCTTAGTCCGGTTTGGTTACTATTTACGTAGTTTTTAGTATATAACAAAGCCTTCTAATGTTCTGTCAAATATTATATTACACTTCTTATCAAAGAACTAATACGCTAAATTTCTTCGAATTTAACATAGAGAAAAATACTAGTTTTTACTAATACGATATATTCCTAAGAGCTTTAGCTCTGCTGCATTCAATAGGTCTTATCTGCCATTCCAAATCAAATTGTTTTTAATTTTTAATGCAAAACACTTAAGTTTTGATATTTAAAAGTAAAATACCCAAAATATTCGTTATAAAATATCCAACCTTAAAGTAAATATGATTAAATTTTATGTAAAATTTCTAATTTCATAAATATTTTATATTTTTTTAATAAATAATTATTGACCTTCTGTAATCTCTCACTAATTCAATAATTTTGGCATACAGATAATTACTTCTTTTTTAAATCAGTTAGCATCGACGAGTATTTTGTAAAACAATAACAAACCCACACAAATGAATTTCTGATCGAAGTGAGAGACATAAGTTAATTATGTTCCTTGTGTGTTACAAGTGTAACTGCAGCTCCTTGCTTGAGGATTGCGTTTAATAATCTCTTCTACAGAACATGTACCGAATGAGCAGCAGTGAAATAGTCATTAAATATTATTTTACCAAATGCTCTATGATTTATGATGTAGGACTTTGACCTCAAGCTGGGTGGTGAGGTTAAGTTAGTTAGATCATTGACTCGTTTAACTGAGGCAGCGTTTATTATATTATTCTTAGGTTAATCTATACTAATATCGTAAATGCTTAAGTAACTTTGTCTGTCTACCTGTTGCTATTTCACGGCCAAACCACTGAACTTAGTTACAGTAAATTTTAGTATGAAACAAGCTTGAAGTCCAAGAAAGGACATAGGCTACTTTTTATACCTAATACCTAATGTCCAACGCCTAAAATACGAAGCTACAGGCGAAACCTAGTATTTACATAAATAATATACATTATATTAATAATTGCTGCCAATTTCCATACAATAAATTTGTTTAGAGAAATTTTGTTCTGTAAATACGACTTAACAAACTGAAAAAAATTAAATTGAACGGAATATATTACAGGAAAATGGGATCCAGATATTTTGCCTGTGGAAGATATTATACGGGGCTGTCTCCTCTTCTTAGAGGTTGGGATCATGCAGCCAAAGCTACAAGTGTTAGGAGGTACAGCCATGATCGACTGTGCTGGCATCGGTATGAAGCACGTACGACAATTAACCCCTTCCATCGCAACACAAGCCATGAACGTTATGGGAGTAAGTATTTCGTCTGTTTATCTATGATTTTATATATTGCAATATATATTTTAAACAAACATTGGAATATTAAAGAAACGTTAGTATCATAGAGTAAAAGTAAAATAATCGAAAGCGTATGCTTCGCAGAGATAACAATAACAAGTAAAAAAAAACATTAACTCATTTTAAAGAAAATGTTTTCATAAAAATGCAGGAAAATCATCCAAAAAATCATAAAATAAGGGTCTCTTTTCTTTTGTAATAAATATGTCTAAAACTGCCAAAACAAAAAGGCCATCGTAATATCTTCAAACTTTAACTCTTTTCTCTAATGAGATCGCAAAAGTTTTCATTTCGTGCCCTAGTTACACTACCTCATACATATAGTCACATTTATTGTAAAATAGCTGACTAGTAAACTGTATCATAAAAAAATGGCCTGCCAAAATAACCAGTAATAATACTAGAACTGTTGCTACGTTACTACTGTCTCAACTAGTAAAAATTAGAATAATTTTATCACACTTACTCAGATGTATTTCCCATTTATCCAAATCTAATTGGCTGCACAAGTTACATCAAAATCAATATAATATATTTTGTGTATAAAATTGAGACGTTAATTTAATGAATTACTTATGCTACACCACTGTCATGAAATACGAGAGTTATATTAAGAAAAATATTATCTGCAGATCACGTTTCCGATCCATCAGCGCGGTGTCCACGTAGTGAATTGCTCACGATTGTTTGAGAAACTCTTCAATGTTTTCAAGAGACTGGCGCCATCGGAAGATATTTGGAAGAAAGTATACTTTCATGGCTATGATTATGACTCTTTACATAGGTGAGCTTTAAATTTAATGACAATGTAACGACGATTCAAGAGTGCTCATAACAGCCTAGAACCTATTTCGTTTTAATTTGGTATGAAACATGCTTGAGCCCCGAGTAAGGATATCGGCTAGTTTGTTTATTTTACTTTATTTTTTATCACAAACTGAATTCCAAGGCGAAGCAACGGGTTCAGATACTTAAAAATATATTCATAAAAATAATAAAAAAATACAAAATTTATTTTAATATAAAATTTTAATGAAATATTAATAATGTTTATCTAATGTTTTTATGTTTGACTATACTAAGACCATGAAGGTTTTATAAGAAATAAATAGCGTTGGAAAAAAATATTCAAAATATTTTTGAAACATGCGGCGTTTTCTATTATCTACGTATAATTTATTTAATTTTAAACATAATGGATAACAGAACGAACAATGTAATATAAATCTTTGAGATACTTCGTAATAGCATTTCAAGACAATACAATATATAATAGAGATGACATAGTAGATACATACATATGTACAAAAACATTTATAAACGTCATGACCTTGTTTGCCGTAACATAGGCCAATATTTAACGCACACATATTTAGTTTTTTGGTTGTTATTTTATAGAAATAAATGAAAGAAAAAATAAATAATTAAGCAATATGTTAAATATATTTTCAAAGAATATGAATTAAGTGTTGAAAGTTTTCATATAAAAATCATATTGGATGGTATTTTAATATACTTTATTTTTTATTTTCAGAAGCATAGTCATTAATTATATTATTTTTCCCACTTATTACTATATGATTATATCATAATCTTTAAACAATAAATCTAGTATGTTATTATTTTTAATTTAACTATCTCGTTAAAATTGGTATTAAACCCCAAGTCGGGGCAATAAATAATTATAAGGTTATTCTGTCTATAAACTATCGGCAGTCCAGAATCTGGAAGCCTTCCTGTCTTTACGCTCTCCTACCGCGGAAAGTAAATCCAGTGATCTTCCGTTGATTGATTGAATAGACTTGAGTTTATATATTATAAATCCGATAATTATTTCCAGATACATTGATCCAGAATGCCTTCCGAAACGATACGGCGGTCGCCGTGAACCAGTTTCACTGAAAGAATGGTTGACGAAAATTAAATATTACAAAAACAAACAGTTCGATGAAGACTTAAGGACTTTAGGGTATGCTATCGATGAATGAAAAGACTGATGACATTGAAGCTAAGATTAGAATAGGAAATAAGTAGTAGTTTAATCAGAAACGACCGAAGTCATATAAAAACGGCCCACACTGTAAAAAAGGTATCTTTAAACTCAACTTAGAATTAGTAGTTGCAAGAAAGTTTTATATTTTTATATGAATATCCTTGTTTTTTTTGGATTTATATTTAACAATAACTGCAAATATACAACATGTTATGTATATATTGATGAACCGTTGTAAATATATAATGTATATAATTTACAGATGTGTTTTATTTTCTGAATAAATACAGTTGAATAATTCTAATTTCAAATAACCCCATTCAATATAGAAGCATGACATTTTGTTTAACTGCCCTGAACTCAAGTGAACTGGCAAAAGATATTATTTTAATTGTTCAAATTGTTTAAAGTGCGAGATTTTGTTCATCATTATTATGGTATATCATGTAATTAAAAATTTACATTATTTTTCAAGTATTTTAATCATCTTAACCTGATATATTAATAGAACTATAAATTTGCTTATGTTTAAATAATTTGTTCCATAAGCAACTGCTGCTTGTTTTTGTTCGTGTAGCATTTTTTTTTATTAGCTATTGTTTGAAATGAACAGTATAAATTAATTAGCGAAAAAAAATACGATGTTGTTTATGTATGAACAAAAATTAAAAAACAATTCTAAATAACGATATACCATACTCTTTAGTAAAAAATATAGAAAATTACTTTAACATAAAAAAAATCATGTTATTAAATATTAAGGTTTTAGGTTTAAACCTCGTATCAGGATAATAAACAGCTATTGAGTTTTTATTTTCATTAATTCTGTGATGCGGCTTTACGTGTGGCTCAGGCCAAAGGATTAACATGCTTTCTGTGCCTCAGAAAACACGTTAATTTCTTGGCCTGCACCTAACCTCTTTGGGATCGTGTCAAATCGCTATCACATCAGTATACGAAAATAAAGCAATAGAAAGCAGCTGACAGCAGTTGTGCACAAACTTGTGCTCTATAGTATCTCCTCCACAGATTACTTAGCTTCGAGATTGGCTCACATGTTCAAAATATACATACAAACATGGCTGAAGCGCTGTAAACAATTAAACATAATATGAATAAATAATATAGACCACCCAATAGAAATATTTCAATTTGATTAAGCGCTTTATTCTGTTAACGATGAATGTGTGATAGTATTCTATAATAAACATGAACTAGGTGAGCTCTTACGCAACGACTGCAACTAGTTGCAGCTCGATGATGCAGCTTCATCTTGATAAGATGAATCGGTGTAATGCAAGTAATTTTACATTAACGTACATTGGTCGTGCAGTTTATTTGTATACATTGCTCTGTTGTTTATTTTTGACTGCCCAAATATCACATAACGCTGAAAGTATAGTCGACTCGAGTAGTGGAAGTTTACTCACTGGAACCCCTAATTGGAAAGGACGCAGGAATTTTACTTACAAATCAGCTGCCTTTTCCTCTGCGCTAGTGGTTCAACAGAGCTGACCTCATGATAGAGAAATAGATTAGTCTCAACCCTATCGTTTTCCTCTTGATATGCACTAGCTATTCTCTCACTCTCATGGTCAGATTAACTGTCAATCTGACAAGGACAGAGATAAATCCAACTCAAACATAGAAGCATAACATAGCCACTTTACTAATTTCAGGGTACTAAGAATTCCGCGACAAAAACAATACATATTTTTTTTCAATTTATTTGACTCGGGATTCGAACCCCTTGTAAACGTGCCTCAGAATGTTCAGACCAAATAACGAGGAAGAAGATAATATTCACAGAAGTTAATTTATTATATTATAGATCATATATTAGTCGCCGTCAATGATAGAATTTACTAATCTCGTCTTCTTTAAAGACTTCTGTCACAGAGGCAGTTCTCGAAGAAGACTTATCGCTAAAAAGCGATCTCTTCATATAAAATATAAACTTAACCTTTTTATTATTACGACATAAAATACAATGAATTAATAGTATCAATAATGTATAAACATTTAATAGATCCATATTCATTGTTTAAACATCTGCAATAAGTATACATCAGATAATGATTAAAATTCGATCGTTTGATTGTAATTACGAATGACCAAAAATACATCGAATTTCCAAATACACAACTAACTATTCTGAAGGCTTTAAAATGGTCTCTTGGTATAATGATTGTGACAAGTCACTTTTAAGTCGCTTTCACGGATCATTTTTCATCTCCAATTCTCGATTAGGCAACCGCCATAACAGTTTTAGCGTGATGCGAAAGTAGTAGATTGTGCTTATAATCAATGTGAGTTATATCTGTGTGAGGGTATGTGTGTGTGTGTGTGTGGCTAGTGCATTGGTAGACATGTCTGTTCATTGTGACGTTCAATGTATAATATTTTCTACTAGATTTTAGATTGGGAAGATGTTTTTAACAATGCTATGTGTTTATATTTAAATGAAATACTTAATATTCATATCATCCAATTAGAAGTAAAGCCTGTTTTAGGAATGGTAACGGCAATAAACCAAGGGTCAGGATTGAATTTGCGACTATCACAACACCAGGCGGCCTTGGACTCTTTATAATTGTATATATTATGTCTTTTTGTCGTCGGCCTAAGTATATGAGACCTTTTTTAATAAATATTCATACATAAATATTGTGAAAATCACTGAATAAAACTTTGATCTAAACACATAACTAAAAACATTAAAACCCAGGTATTTACCAATTAAATTAGCTTCGAAGTGAATGGCAAAAATATAATGATTTAAAGTTTTACTAAATGATATAAGTAGTTATTATTTATAATGACTGTGCCTCATTAATGTTAAGTGAAATGGAACGCATATTAAATTCAAGCATCATCGTAGACGCAAGTTCAAGGCACCAAAACCAGTTTTGGCGATCGCACAGTGTAACTTTAAAAACAACTTACAAATCATTACAATAGTTTTAGAGACTTGATTATTAAGTCGAAATGATTCTTTGTTTCCGTTAAATGTAAAAACAATGGATAAATCTTACCGCCTAATTAGAAAGAGACGCAAAATAGTTTGAAAAATAGTTTTCATTTATAAATATGTTACCCTGATGTTTAGAAATCGACTACGATTGTTTTTACGAAAAATATAGCAGCTCTTCTTCTCCAGAAGAGAACAACACCTCGACCTGTTTTATTGACACAGGACATGATATTTAATTTTTTTTTTCTTATTATTAAACTAACTAACAGATATTTTATGTGTTAAACAAAAGTCAGTAACAATTACATTAAAGATAGATATAATTAACTAACAAAATATTATTTTTTCATTACACGATTTGCAGACAAACGTAAACCAATAACTAAAATGTCTTAATATTTGTTTATTATTATGTCTGCAGGTGGGAGTTAAATTATTGAAAAAAATAATTGCATGACATATTCTATTCCAAAATTATATAAATAATGGAGTTTCTTTGTATATTTATTGTTGATTAATTTCGTTTTCGCAGTCGGATTTTTATTATATTTTAAGCAATATCATAAAGGATCATGATATAAAATGATATTACCATTTAATAACCTTTTTTTTAATGAGTTAATTAAAGCTGACATCGATTTCTCTATTCCGTTGTACTCTGTGACAGTCGTGTACTCTCGGCTACTTTACCCATATTTAATTTAAACGCTTATCGACCTCTCGCTCGATAACTCGCGTGCGTGGCTAAAACATTTTTTACGGTATTTCAAAACAAAAAAGTTTATCAGTCGTTTTTTTTAACAGTGCCTTATTTCGGAGTTGTTATTTAAATATTACGTGCAGATAAAATATTGTCAAAGTTATTTCGTTTATTAATAAAAAGTGAATTGTGTGTTTATTTATAAAAAAAAAAAAAAACATAAAAAGGAAAATGTAGAGTTCCATCCCATTGTGAAATGCTCTTATCAAAATGACTCAAGGACTCATCACGTCTGTCCATTGTCAGTGAGAAAACATTTACTTCGTGATAAAAACATTAAAGTAACAAAAAAGTGCTTAAATGAATAATGTAAAATTCAAATTTCGAACAAACATACCACGCTGAGCTGTTTCTAAACTCACATTCCAATTTCAAAACTAAAATTCGCGGGTAAATTTTCGAAGTAACTTTTATTCCAAAAAATCGTTTATTTCGTATACCAAATATTAATCGTTAGAAAGTACTCTCTAAACAAAAATACTAAAATCTTTTGTATTTTATTTTTTTAATATTTCGTGTACTTACTACTACTACTAACTCGTTATCCATTGGCTGACACTGTTCATACATACATACACCGGTTTTAACCTTATTTATTTGAAGACTTGCAGTGAATCACAGGTAAGTTAACTCTTTATTTAATATTAATATAATTATCGCACCTGCTTTACACGGGTAAAATAAAGATCTATATATGTATATATAATTTTTACATTGAAGACACTTATGAAAAGAAAAATGCTTGATTTATTCCTGCTAGAAAATTAGAAAATCTTGGCTCTTCTCTTGAATGACTCTGTTTGTTGATGAAAACTACATTAAAATCTGTTGCGTAATTTAAAAGATCTAAACGTACAGACGGCGGGTAGCGACTTTCTTTTATACTATGTAGATATAAACTTTTAACTTTTTAATTTTTCAATCAGGGCCCCTGGACTGACCAAAAAGCCATATGGTAGTTCCAGCCTTGACTATCCCTTACATCGTTAATGCGCCACCAACCTTGGGAACTAAGATGTTATCTCCATTGTTTCTCCTATCGTTAAACTGGGTCACTCAATTTCAAACCAGCACACAACAATGCTGAGTATTGCTGTTTGGCGGTACAACATATGATGTGTGGGTGGTACCTAATCAGAAGGGCTTGAACAAATATTTCCACCGAGTAAGTTTGTATCACGATAATCTGAGTAACTACTAATACCAGTTCAATTTGAATAATTATTATTGTATTAGATATAGCCTACTTATTGGGGAAAGGTTGAGGCCATATAAATTCAAGCTAAATATGATGTGAAGGCTCTGTTCACTATAAACGACAAATATTTATTTATATACATTATACAATTCCACTTTAATACACCTATAAAATTTTGAATAATGCCCAAAATTTCTGTACTGCCAGTTGTCAAATAAGCCTCTTCGTGTTTATTTTTTGTTCCACAACAGTTCGTTACGGTTACAGCCCAAAGTGAAAGTAGTAGTCAAAAAATCGTAGTACCGTTTTATAAAACGCTATAGCTCAACATTCAATTCAGATATAGTTACTATTATGAAAAGTTAATCTTATAATTATCAATTCAAAGGTTAAATGTAGTCGAAATATTTTTTATATCGCTCGTATTCAATATAGGTATGTATGTATATTAATTTAAAAACTTGATGAAGTTGTTTTTATGTTGTAAGTATTTTAGTCGTTAATCTATGTCTGTATTAAAAATAACTGGTTGTATTTTTTATCATTTTTTATTTGTATATAATTATTGCGCGACCTAAAAGTTACTGTGAAATAATTTAATATTACTGAGATATTGTCGAATTCTTACTGTAGCACGTAAAACACAAAATGAATTGTATACGCGGAAATTTCATTCAATTATTTTGAAGTATTTAATGAAAATATATTATCTGCTATGTGTAATTCCGTTCCTCTCAAACATTGAGTCACTTATCCCCACTAGAACAAACCTTGGATTTAGAACGTATATATGTGAAGTCATGTTTTTCGCGACTGGACCCACAGTTACTTACACTCTTTTTTTTGTCACGAGTATATATTCAAAAAAAATATTCATGCCAAATAAAAATCGATTTAAAAAAATGGCTCTTCTGCATATTTCGTCTTAAATGAAAAACAATTTAAGCAAAAAATATTGTAATCCCCTAATGGCGTTATCATTTTATTATTCGATGACACAAGAATGGAAGATCGACGATTTTTCCAATGTAAGTGTAATTTATTTTATATTGAATAAATATTATTTTGATTTCAGTAACCTAAACTGATAAATTTTTGTACTGCGGTTAGACCAAAGATAACTTGAAAAGCCATTTTTAAAAAGCATAATTCGTACTCAAATCCTTGTTACGGTAGTAGTATGTAATGACAAATAGTAATTATGTATCAAAAAATGACATCAATAATTACATTAGAATTACATTAGACATGTGATAGGTATCACGTATCAAATTTTTATAAGAGACAGTTAGCAAGCACGCTATCATATTTTATTGTTACAAAATCAACCAACTGTTTGGTTGTCCAGACAACTGCTTCTATTAAGCAGTATAATAATACAAGACCATATATTTTGGAACATATTCCACGTAATTTAAATTAAATTCTAAGACAATAGAGGTAGTCTCTGGCACCGATAGTACAGATACCATAGAAGCCAATAAAAAGAAAAAGAAAATAGCTAATAATAAAATTGTAAACCTGGTGCACCAAAATATTCAAGGAATGTTAGGGAAGGACCTAGAAATTGAATTATTTTTGAATAGAATTCAGAGGGTTGACGTTAAAGGGACAAGGTCTCCTGGGATCTCAGTTGGTATGGGGGTCCCACAAGGATCAATTCTTGGACCTTTTCTATTCCTCATATACATAAATGACTTGCGCTTTCTTGTTGAGAACAAACACGATATAGTATTGTTTGCTTATGAAACCTCTTTGGTTTTTAAAATTAATAGGAAACAGGTACAGTATGATGATGTAAACAATGCTATATCTGATATAGTACACTGGTTTAGCGTAAATAATCTTAGGCTGAATAATAAAAAAACTAAAATTGTAAAATTTAGCACACCAAACGTGCAAAATGTAAAACCGATGTACTTATCAATGGGGAATCGATGGATCCAGTTGAAACAACTGAAGGCTCCCCCATATAAACGGATTGGCGGGTAGACTGAGTTCTGCGGCATTTGCGGTCAAAAAAATTTGATTATTTACCGATGTTGATACGGCTCGCCTTGTTTATTTCAATTACTTTCACAGTATACTGTCCTACGGTATTATGCTTTGGGGTAACGCAGCCGCTATCCATACTATATTTGTGCTGCAGAAGAGGGTTATTCGCGCAATCTATAACCTAGGAGCCAAGGAATCATTAAGGTATAAATTTAAAGAAATTAAGATATTGACTGTTGCTTCTCAATATATATTCTGTAATGTTTTGTATTTACGGAAAAATATTAATGTTTTTATTAGAAAATGTGATTCTCATAACATTGATACAAGGAACAAACACAATCTTGTTACTCCTGTTACTCGACTGCATAGAGTCAGTAACTCTTTTGTGGGGCAATGTATACAACATGTATGTATGTTCTACAACAGGATCCCTGAAAGCGTTCAAAATGCTTCTGTTACCTAATTTTAAAAAATTGTTAAGGAACGATTGTGTGCGAAAGGTTACTATACAATTAGTGAGTTTATGTTTGATAGCACACCTTGGGAATGAAACGATCGCCTCCTGGCTGTTTCTATTCATATACAATTATGTATCTACATAATTTGACAAAAAAAAAAAGACCCGCACAATTTCTTACGCCGGGCCTTCTCAGGTCAGGGTGTTCCTTTTTCCGAACAGGTGGTAGTGTTTAATTTGACCATCAATAAGTAAGTAAGTAAGCTTCTATGTTGAATAAAGGAATTTTGAGTTTGAGTTTGAGTTTTGAGTGATCGCTATCTACGTCAATGAAATGAAATCCAATCAATTTGAATCAAATGAAATCCAATCAATTTGAATCAAAGATCGTGATCAGATTGAACACGTTATGTTATTTTTTATTGATTTAAATTTTCCTACAATATAAGAAATTAAAATGAAATTAATCCATTTTTAACCCAGCGCAATGTATCCAAAATCATACATTTTGCTCGAGCGTCATTTCGACAATGCACCTGTCCGTTATCCATATTTAAAAGCCGAATAAAAAATGTGATACTCAATATATTTAAAACAATGGCAAACAAACGATACTAGGAAACCATAAACTATGTACTAGTACACTGTACGCATTGGTTTGAATAATCGTAGTTAGTAATGAGTTTTTAATATCTCTTTACGTAACGAAAGAAGGAAACGATTATAATGATACCTAAATAGGTGTATACTGTTTGCATTGCAGTGGTTCACAATTAAATCTACATTCTAAAATACTTTTACTACATAAGCCGTAACGAGAGAAAAACTTCTTTATATAATATTGTACTTAATTTTATTTACAAACTGCAGATTTAATTAAAAAAAAAAATCTCGACTTTAAAATTTTGAACGTGTACTAGTTTAAAACAACATGATATTTCTTTTTGTGCTAAATAATTGCACGACTATAATGTAACGATTATATCAAGAAAGTGCGTTAAGGGTCACTCTCTGCGGTGTTTTTTTCGTTCCTTTAGCAACTTTAAAAACTTTCTCCGACAAATATATGTACGTGCTCAATTTTTAAGCTTCCATTAATCTGTTGTGCTTTCGCTATTAAAATAATTTCTCTAAGGTAGTCTTATAATTCAATATACTAATGATTGATATTAAACACATAATATAAAGTATATAAAACTGTATAAGTAGGTAAGATTCTTCAAACATTTTGACACACACGGCTAAAATTACCTTTTTTAAAATATTATCAGCAACGTAACGGTATGAAGGATTCTATTAAAAATCGCAATTATGATATCTGAGTCTTTGTGTCATTCTATGCTAAACTGCAGAGTCCTTTATCATATTTAATAGTAAAATGTTTTTAGTTTCACGTAGATTTGTCCATATATCGCTGTTATTGTTTTGAAATAGATTGGCCGAATTACAAATCGACCACTGATGATGAAATTGATGGTCACCTCCTACAACTATAAACATTGGCACTGCAACAAATATATCATACACACAATGTTAACTATTTACTTCTTAATATATATAGTCATAATGTACCATACTAAAATCTGACAAATTATTTATGTAGTATACAATTTGAAAACAATTGCTGCATAAATCACTAAGAATAGACAAGATAAGCCTACACATACATGGAGCTTGACAGTCGCGCAGCAGTAGCAAACTTAGAGAGAAATTGTGTATCGTTGTTTGCACATATAATGGGAACGCATGAATATGATTTGACAATAGAGATATTTAACATAAATATTGACGAAAAGAAGAAAATAAGGGAAGACCGAAGAAACGATAGATTTTTTTAAAAGGTTAGCGAGCAAATTGGTCCTGTTCAATGTTAAGACTGACCGGAGGATGCACTGACCTCAGTTATATGGAAGGATATGATGCTGATGGATCATTACCCCATTTAGTAATTCATTCATATAAGTATTGTTGTCAAATCGCAATCTTCTATGATCTAAGGAAACAATGAGACGAGAATTTAAATAATGAATAGGCTTACCCTCTGTTCCTTTATCTCAAATATATAATTTATTATATACCTGTAATAATGGACACAAATAGTATACGAGCGAGAGGTAATTTGCTTAGAATCCATATTAGGGTCTACTCTCTTTGTTGCCGCCAACATTAGGTGAATTTTCTGTTCTCGTGATTTATATTGACTCAGTCGCTAGACCAACACGAATCTTAAAAAAGATTAAGTACACATGTGCCTAATTTGTCGTGAGAAGTAGCATGTGTCGAATGAAATCCTGCCACACGTATCACCTATACAGTGTGGTGGAATAACTTCTGCCCTTTGCCCATCAGTGGCATACTTACTGACCCTTTACAGTTATTTTGACAGAATGCGTTGACATGCATATTTTTAAAAATATATAAACGACTCGCATGCCATCTACTTTATATGAGGATTGAGTGTCAGAAACGAAAGTGTTGAGAGTAACTGTTTAAACACAGTTTCAACTCAATTAGATGAACGAGGCACAGAATACGAACAAAAACAATATTAAATCATCTTGTTAATTTATCTACACCACCTTATGGTATGCGTCTAAATTTCACATCTCTTTTCTTCTATTAACAATGTCTAACTAAAATATCAACAAACTGCGAGAAAGCACAAAAAGGTCGAGTCGAGAACCTTTTAAGTTTACTAGCATGGAAATCTTTGAACAAGTTTATTTTCCAACTGTTGGTATAGACATATAGTAAGTTAAGTAATTGAATAAACAGGTGCTCGCTCAGTTTTTGAAATTCGACCATAATCGTGATTGTAAATTCCAGGAAAACAAATTGATGCATTTGCATCCTTCGAAAAAAAAACTTTTCAACAATTTTTTCCAATTTATTTATTATAGGTACTGAAATGTTTTGTGTTACTTATATTTTTATGAGTTATTGGTTATAGCGATTTAGTTTAATTGTTTCTAATAATAAACTGTACATAGAATAAAACTAAGTCGCTTCCGGTCTTCTTAAGGTCTAATCGTACTATTAGATCTTTTAAACTACGCAACGGATTTTAATGCGATATTCCTTTTTCTATTCCGTCATCATTAAAAAATTCAAAAATGTTATTAAAAAATATTGTAAATTTATTTATTTTACTAATTATGATAAATGCCAACTTCTATCGATTCGATATTTACCTGTAGATATGAACAATATTACAAATTAAAATGATATGCACATATATTATTGTATCAACAATGCCAGTCACAGGAAGCCTGCAAGATGTGATTTTATTTATTACCAATATTTTAACAGATTCAAAGATGCCTTTTTTGGAGATAGCATTTCAAGCAGAGATAAGCAGATTTGAAGATCCGGAGTTTGAAGAATGCGCCCGTCGCAATTGTAATGAGGACCCAAAGACGAGACACATAGTCATCGAAGAGTTGAGGAATATGATATACCGTACATAAATTTTCTACTTAATTTGCATTATTGATGTTTTTTTTTTATTTATAAAATCTTCCTTTGTATAACTATGTGCAAAAAAAAACTTTTGTGTATACTAGGGCGTTATAACACCATAGTAGATACATTATACATTGCTGAACATCACATCAATATATCAATGTTACTTTTAGAATTTTTAACTTAAAATTTTTCTTAATATCTCAAAAAATAAAAATAAACGCATAGTGCACATTATATTTGTATATAATATTTTTTCCCTGTATTGCAGAGAGAGGCGAATGCAACCCACGCCGGACTGACGACGCGTATCTCCTTCGATTCCTAAGATGTCGGAGATTTATACCGGCTCTTGCGCATAAATTGGTAAATATAAAGATCCAACAATATTTTGTAACAATAATAAATGACATAACTTTTAATAACCACATTACAAAAAATCTTTAATTCGTTTAGTCTATTTTCCATTATGTATTCCATAACTATTACAAATCTCAGTAGGATTTATGTAATAAAAAATATACTCTAGATAGTTTTATAGTGGTAATTACTCGTGCATAAGTGACGTCCATTTGGCGTCTATTCTTAACCATTTGATGACTCAAACCGAATACTACAGAATATAAACGCAATTTCCTCTGACTGTTACAAATTCCTTGACATGGAAACATGCCTCTCGAACGAAGGGAGTCTTAAGTATGGCGATTGTTATTATGGTAATTTTCCCAGCATTCAACACTCGACGAAATATGAAAATTACTGCTCTACATTTGTATTGTAAATCTGACAGGCATGGTCAATGGGAATTTCTTAACCTCAATTGCGTAACACAATTCAATTATTTTTAAATGGGACATCATAAAATGGACCAAATTAAAATGATGAGCCTCCGTTTTAAGTGAAGTGAACGTCTTATTCCCATAGACTAATTTTACATTACAGAATGTAGATTACGTAATGCTTTTATATTTAAACCAGCCAAAAGTATGATGAAATATTTAATATCTGCTGAATATCTTCAAAACTAGATTTGGTCAGCAAACTGCATTTCTCACATGCCGTACTAGAGGCAGAATGTCAACCGAGTACGACTTAACTTACGAAATCTTGCTATATGATAACATTTTCAGATGGTACGTTATGAAGATTTCCGTCGCAAGAACTTATATCTGTATCACTGCAATGCATTTGGATTACATCGTGTTAAAGATGTGTATGGAGGGACCTTCCCAGATAGTCCTGTAAATGGAAGGATCACACTCATGAGATTTGGTGAGCTAATTGTCTACATACAACACACACTTACATCGTTATGACACATGCACATTTAGGTGGTTTGCTAGAGGAATAATGCAATTGTTGGGTAGCAACTGAATTATATATATATATACTTTAATGTTATAGAGGGTAAACGAGCAGGGTGCTCATCTGATGGAAAGTGATTACCACCGCTCACAGACATCTGCAACACCGGAGGGGTTTGCAGGTGCGTCGCCGCCCTTTAAGGAATGAGTACGCTCTTTTCTTGAAGGTTCCCAAATCGTATCGTTTCGGAAAGAATTAACGTTAGTTTTTAGGTTCCTTGCAATCGGTCTCCATTTTAAAAACATATACGGAGTTTTTCAAGGCGATTAAAGACATTCGTTTTTAGAAGAAATAATTATTTATAAAGTATACATAGAAGTTATTATATTACTATATTACTCTTACTAAATACTAAGTCATATTTTGTTAATCCACGGGCGAATTTTAACTTTATATTGCTAAGATATTAGTCTATGTAATTCATTGTTTCTTGCATAAATTTTATTGCTTAAGACGTTTTGTGAACATTACATTAAAAATAACATCAGAGATCGCAATTACGATACTTTAGCGTAGCGATTTTGATAAGCGATATTGACGAAAATGCTAACTACAGCTAGCAATTGCACAAAAACTTATAAGGTAACAATACTTTCTAAAGTTACGTCATAATACGTTACTTTATAATAGGTACCTACCATTGAAATTATTTTTGAAGTTGACAAAAGAGATTGTCTGTGTAATTGGACGAAATAATTTTGCATAACATCTATATCTTTGTTCTTGATTTAGTTTTAAGTGTAAATTTATATAATAGTTACTCGTACTATATTGTATTTAGTGTTAAATGAAACTACATATTTAATACAGCGATCTTTACCATATATCATATTATGTTTCACTTCTGTCATGCTTACAAATGTAAAAAATGACGTCATAAGAAGCGGTTCTCAATTCGTAAATGTACTTAATTTTGGATATATATTTTTTTTTGTTTATGAAAAGATTTTAATGATTCTTAATGCTTTGGGTTCAATGAAGCCCTAAAGTGGTCCCATTAGACTTTCAAAGTTATCCAATATTGTTAAATCTTTAACAGATTCTGTTCTTTTTTTTTTGAGATAAAAAATAATATATATATAATTTAAGGTAAAGGTAATTGACGGTATGGATCACCGGGTGTTAGTTAAGTAGACACCGCCGCCCGTAGTCAACGGCGTTGTAATAAATATTAACCATACATATATATCGCCTACGCGCCACCAACCTTGGACATTATGACGTTATCTCCCGCGTGCTTAAAGTTACTCTGGCTCACTCACCCTTCAAACCGGAACACGATAGTACTAAGTATTGCTTCACCTAATAGAAGTACTCTGTAAATTTACAGGTCGATGGGATACAGATACAGTTCCAATAGAAGACGTAGTGCGCTGTGCTCTTGTTATGGACGAAGTGGCCGCCTTGCAGCCAAAGTTACAAATCCTGGGTGTTACTATAATAGTTGATTTAGAAGGTCTTAGCATACGGCATGTTAGGCATCTAACACCTACCATTGCGCACCAGATCGTCAGTCTAATGGGGGTGAGTGTTTTTAGTAGCAACGGTCGTTTGAATTCGGTGGAGGAATGAGGACCACGTTGTGAGGAAGGTCTTGTGCATGGACGTGGATGGATATGGAGGTTAGGGACGATCAAAGAAACGATGGGTGGATTGTGTGAAAGAGGATAATATAGAAAGAATGTTTGAAAAATTGTGAGATGACGTCAGGCAGAGAAGTATGCTGCGATGCAGAAGAAATGCTGCCTCGACCCCAAATAACATTGGGATAGAGCAGGAAGATGATGACGGTCGTTTAAATAGATTTTTATATTTCCCTCAACTTTCTTATATATACGAGATATTTTAATTATATTGTAAACTTTTTATAAGATTTATAAATTAGAAACAGCTTCGGAATTATCAAGTGCTGTTTTATGTCTAATTTATTTTATAGTAATCGAAAGCTTACGTCTAAAAATTCGAATGCAATTCATCTGCTACATAAACTCACAATTTTTATTATTTAGGTATTAGAATAATTGTACCCTAAAAATTATATACCTATTGAAAGTATATTAAATATTTAGATGAATAGTTGTGCTTACCTCAAAAGGATAAAAATGCAGCACTAATAAAACCAATGACAAAACACGATAAAAAAAAATTGTGTGATTTTCTTTATGTAAATGAATCATGTTTTTGTCGTGTATTTTCTATAGTATTTTAAGATGCAAATCAACTCAAGACTGTTTTAAAAATTACGGACATAAGTTATCCTTCACCTATTATAACGACTAGTCGTTCCAAATTCAAATGATTTCTAAAGCGAAGGCCTTATTCCTTGCAAAATATTATTACTAATAATAATAATAAGATATATGTACTATATGGTACATGGCATATCGGCTATATGCCTATTAATTATAAATATACTAATAATAAAATAATGTTGTGTTATATTCAGGTGTCGTTCCCAATACCAATCCACGCGCTTCACGTCATCAGGTACAACTGGATTTTGAATACCTTCTTCTACGTGTTCAAGCAGTTTATACCAGCAGCTGCTTGGGACCGCCTGCACTTTCACGGCTACGACATGTCCTCCCTCCATAAACATATCGACCCTGAATACCTTCCCCCCGAATACGGTGGGAGATGTAGACATGTAATAACATTCGAGGAGTGGGTCAGAAAACTTGACAGATACAAGGACGATTTTATGGTTCAAGAGTTAAGAGAATTAGGTTTTACTGTGAAAAAGTAATTAGTACTTGTCTATATTTCAAGGATTTTTTCTTCAAATATGGAATCGTGGTGTTTTCGAATATTTTTTTACCTAATCAAAGAGTATTTTGTATTTTTTAATTAATTATTATTTTATTTTTATTGTATATACAAACAAAACCGACAGATATCCTGCCTGTGTTCATATATAAATCATTGTCATCACGATCAGTTTAACGGTATAAAAGTTGATATATAAAAGCGCCATCTAGCGCCGAGGGCAGATACTACAACACAGTAAATAGTATTAAAATCTAAATTATCAAAGTACACCTTTCGCAGTCGAAACTGTCGAGGACTATTAATCACAATTACATAACCGAACATCCATTTTACTCTACTTATAGTGCACAATCCGTCACCCCCATTTTACCCCCAAACTAAATCCATACCAAATGTCATCTAAACCGGTTCACTGGTTTAAGCATGAAGAAGTTACAAAGTTACATTCGCATTTATAATATTAGTAAATACAAAAAATGGTGATATTAATAAATAACAAAAGAAATACAAATCTTTACAGTACAACTATTTGTAATCAGATACGATGTTGGTAACACTGCTGATAGCATTTCGACCTAGAATCTCTATTTTAAATCTTAATAAATAAAATAACCATTGTGTCAGCAGTCGAAGCAATAAAATTATAGTTTATTATTAATAGTTATAACTTATGACATACAATTTGAACAGTACAAGCTATAACAAGTACCTATTAAAAAACAATTTGTACATAGGTATTAATGTTTATATAAAATAATTATTACCTTGATTTTTAATTATTAAGATGTTATGTGTTTATTCTTAACATATGTGTAAATCAATTGTAACATTGAATTTACGAACTTTTTCGTACTGGTGACATACCAGCAAATAAGTTAATTTTATTCGTTTCAGTAACTACATGAACCAAAAATGGGCTATTTTATTAACTAATGTTTTTATACATACAAATAGAATTTGAACGTATTTTAACGTCCTCGTAAAATACCTTTATTTTGTGATAATATTTTTATAGTTGAATGTATTACGATTAGGATTTGGTTACGTATATAAAATAAGTTTAATAAATTTTTTATTTTGTTATTTGTGTGTTTATTTTTTTCCATTTATTATTGATTTACCGCTATGACTTAATTATAGCAATCTGCTTTCAAGAACTACTAAATTTTATTTTACAGAGAGAAGTTTGGTAGATCTGATTATTGCGTTTGTAGGTGAAACTTTCAAATTATGATGATAAATGAAAACGAACATTTTAACCAATTTATAAACACTAATAATAAATAATAATAAAACATATACATCATTAGAAATTGAATGTATAATAAATCTTAATGATATATATATTTTTTCAAGACTTTGTAAAATGTATTGATTAAGATAACTAATATAAGTATTTTTATAAGAGCTACTAAGTTTAACGTGATCTTTATACAAGTTTATGCCTAGATATTATTTATATCTTTATTAAATTAAACTTTCTTTTTTTAGATAAACAAATAAAATAATTATAATACAACCGAGTAGGATGATATGTACTTATTTACTAACTAAAATAAATATGATGAGCTCGTTCTTTTTATATTATACATATAAATATATAGCTAATAAAATAAAAATGCCACTAAGTTAACAGGTATTGATAGGAGGTTATTTAGTCTCGTACTAGATATTTGTTGTAATAAATTATTCACACCTCTAGTTGATGACGATTTCTCAATAGTTCTTTTTCTATTTCATTAAGCGTATCAATGTCATTTATAAGAATAACCTCTTCAGTGCTATGTTGTTCTGGTATAAACGGTGCAACATAGTCGTTGTATTGCTCACCACTGTCAAGGTAATCTACAAATTCTTGTTGATATTCATTATTATACTTTCTAAAACCATTAACCATATGCTTGGGCATCTCCGAAGTACCGTGAATTATTAAACTGATAGGTCCGACTTCACCAGAATTTGATTCATTCGTCTGGAAGATAATTAAATGAATTGAAAACCCTGTGTTTATTTTATTTCTCTTAATTTACTTCGTAATAAAACAAACGCTATGTCGAATTTACCGTGTCCTGAATAATGACTTTCCATACACCATTTGCCTTCTCTCCCCAAGTAAATACTGAAATCAATGGCCAGTTAACGAAGCCAGCATCTGATGTGTCTCTTGGTCGAGGACTAAGAATTTGAACTTTTGTACCTTAAAATTACAATACATAATTTATATTTCAAATAGTAAATTTTAATAAACACGGAAGAAAAGTTTATAAGGATAATTGATTAGTATAAGAAAATAAAAAAGGTAAAAAATTAGCAAAAATTAACAAAACATACGTCAGGGCCTGCGCTTTGCGGAAACGCAACGCCACATTTCTCAGAAGTCACGTTCTTTCAAATAACCAGGCATTCATAAATTACAAGGGACTCGTATAAAAGCTACTCTATAAAATATAAGTACCGACACAACTTATTAGAATTCTTTAAGTCCTAGGTAACTAAAATACCTTGTGGAGATACTAGGTAGATTTCAACTGCACCACGCCGAGTATATTGAATGTTTATAATGAGTTCGATATGTTCTATATAGTTGACTAAACAATCGGCTACGTCAATCGCTATATCCACAGTTTCTGTAGGAGATAACACCAGCATTTGGTTTTCCTTTGACCTTGAAATTAAAAGAGAATTAATAATAATAAAGAAGCAATCAAAACTGCTGTGTATAAAAAAAACAAAACAAGTTTTCTTGGTTTGTGGTTCTTTTTACTCGCTCAATAGACGACGAAAACGTTTCCATTACCAAGAAAACATACATTCGAACAGTTATTTTAAGCATGCATCTCTTTTTCCCAAAAGAATAATTCTATATGACATCCCTTTTACACAGAGTCTTGAATAACATCTGGAACCGAACAAAAAAACACGCACGTTTGATTTTATAATAGTAACAATCTTTATTTCTACACCCAAAATTTTAAAAGTTGCGCATATCAACAGAAATCGTGCAACTAGCCCTGTAGTTGTTAGTTAATTCGCGATCGATATTGCGAAATGCGAATTCCGCCAGACGAAACTTAACGAATCTTTTACTAGGAACTCATAAACAAGAGAGATATCTTATTTTGTAACTTTTTTATATAGGCACCAGCTACTACTGACTATTATACACTATGCTTAAAAGTATGTGTAACTCACCAACCAACCAGCAACATGTTAAAAACCATCCAACCAAAACAATTAAGCAACTTGTCTACTTTGACATTAAATGAATCTAGATTTCACTAAGGTATCATACTCACGAAGAAGCTTTAATTCGGCATATTTCTTTGCTTGGAACTGTTGTCCAATTTAATGCAGCACTGACAAGAGCTCCAGCGTTTAAAAGTCCGAAACCAAAACGAATATCATATCGTAGCCCAACACTGTAAAATAAAATACAAAAAAATAAATATCGTTGCTTACGTTAGGCTGCTTTTTAGCAAGTTGTATGTGCTTACCCATTAACTTGCCAACCAGGGTTTTCAGAAAGTGGAGCATATTCTGAAGTCCATACAATAAGATGTTGGACATCACGCCAAGTCAAATTTGGACTGAAATAATAAGTTTATGATAATATCAGATTTTAAAATTAAATAATAGTTTGTGTTTGTATTATGTATAAGCTATTCGTATCTCCACTTGCCCTCTAGCGGGAGGGAAAAGTTGCGACAAACAGACCGTACAAATCAGAATAATAGGGCTGCATAAATATTAAAGAGTTAATTTTACAACGAAGAGACGTGATTCACTTACTTTGCATGTAGTGCCAAAGCGATAATACCGGCAGCCAATGGGGCTGCAGCTGACGTGCCTGTGTGTCCTAGTGTACATGAGTCTTTTGTGTCAGTGGTTGCCTAAAATATAACCGTCCTTTTTTAACATTTGTATGTTTCGTTATATGATAAAGATACATGGTGTCGTTTATTGCAATAGGCCAAAATAGTATTTATTACAAATGTCAGACGTCACAATTGCGTTTAAAGATCAACTTACAATTTTCTGATCTTTATAAGCACCAGAAGAGTATGCAGTAGCTAGAGTAGAAGAGCAAATCTCGCCATACCAAGGAAACAGGCCTTGCTGGGAAGCACTTCCTATGGATATAGTGTAGATGCTTGAGGAGTAACTGCAAAAATAAATTAAATTTATTACTTTTTTACTAGTATATATAATAATATGTAATGACATATACTAGTTTTTGTAACACCTAATTTATAACGCTAATTGATAGTGTACATTTTAGATAATATTTGTGTGTTTATTTTTACCGACACTTTAGTATTTGGTTGACAATAATGAATCTACTACAGTACGTAGGTACATTATTGTCAACTCAAATTTATTTAACCCTTAATATTATACGATAATTAAAAGTCAGCAAGATTAGAGCATTTTATTATAAAAAAAAAAACAAAAGTTAAATAACAAAAAAATAATAATAAGATAGCTTAGTATCTTAACAAATAAATAGTAGCTTACCCATCACAGTTGCAGTTATCGTTATGACCACCGCCGTTACCATTAGCCCACACAAAAATAGTGCCTTTACCTTTTCGACCCTGCGAGTATGAAAAATAATCAATCTTCAAAATATACTGTGATACGGTACAGAGATAAGCTCTGTCAGTTAAAATTATAATCTATTTTTGTATGACTCTCCCAAAAAGGAGTATAATTTGAGTAATGTAATGTTTTTACTGTTTATGTATATATGTGAGTTTCTTTAATCTTTACACATTTCATTTTTAATCAAACGGGGCAGTCGTGTTTTTATTATATATTTCTTTTTAAGGTATTCTTTTTATTTACTTTTTCTATACCGCGTTTGAAAGCCTCGATAGCAAGGCGGCCTGGGCCTTCTACAGTTTTCCCATCATCACTCGGTCCCCATGAAGCACTGTAAATATCCACCTTGTCCCACGCATATCCTTTAACAGATATATAAAATAATACAAGTCAGTAGTTTTTTTATTTATACATATGTATATAAATACATATATGTATAAATTATTATCAATATACATAAATATCTTATCTAACACTACACTATATATATAGCCCTTTACATATAACGTATATGATTTCCTAGTAAAATCTATCGAAAATTAACTCGAAAGTCGTCGTCACTCATAGGGGAAAAAGGATAAACACGATTGTTTTTATTTTCCAACGAGAAACTGTTCAATTCTCTGTAGTTTTTTTATTGTATATTCGTTTTTATTATATACTAGTTGTCACCTGCGCGCAGGCTTTGCTCTTGTTTTAGAGGTTGGTCGTCAGTCCTTCCTTGGGAGTTCAAGCTTACTTTATATCGATTTCATAAAATTCCGTCAAGTGGAGTGGCCGTGAAAGGCCTACTGACAGACTGACAGTGATACACTTCCACATTTATAACATCAGTATAAATTAATGACATCCACAATTCACACGTTTTTCTAATAAAATATTATGGGTAACATAATTTTGCAAGACCCCATACAGACAACAATCTCGTATTTTAAATAAAATTGGTCAATGTACATAAACAAATTTATAAAATGTAAAGTTTATCAAAAATAGTTGCCCCACCCTTTTTTTCATCCTTGGGCTATTTATATTTTTCAAACCGCTATTTTAACATAACCTTCTTAATTAAATGTATACAGGAGTGCCTAAAAATAAATAAAAGTAACTTTGATAAATGTTAATATTTATAAATATTAGTTCATATAAAACAAATACTGTGAAATTGATCGTAAAAGGATGGACAGGCAGAAAGACAGCGACAGAGAACTGAACAATATATAATTAGCTGTTAATCAAATAATCAAGGCGGAACTTATCTTTGTAAAAACACAAACGTTAGAATAGAAAATCCACCCGTGTTTTTTTTCTTTTTTTTTTTGCTTCGACGATGTTTTGATGTTACGTCACATTTTAGTCTTACTACTAGGAAACCACAACATGTTAGGAGATTTATCGTTCACCATTATGAATGAGCGACTGGCTTGTGGCGTATCCTTACGGTTTACGATATAGGTACAAATGCTTGGTACACAGGTTATTTTAATAATTGGTTGAAATTGAAAATTAAAGGTTTTCATTGTAAACCAATTTATATTTTGGATACGGACAGTAAGTAGTAAACAGATATAAAAATAAAAAAATATAATTAATAATTATCTCGTGACTTTCCAAGAAAAAGTAAGAATGAATGATGAAAGTTTATTTTGTATTTTTATGATGAGGATAGTAAAGAACAGAGAAGGATTTTAAGGAACAGACAAACAAACCAACCACACCAACAAACGAACTTCAAAGATATGACATTTTGAGCTCAACATGGCGATCAAATCTACCAGGCATGCATAACTCTGATAGAGTCCTCACCTATTGCTTCACCTTCAATGCGATCTGTTATTCGTCCATCAAGCATCCGAACTCCGCCTACTTTTGCTCCCCATGCTACGCCCACGCCGCACTTCTTATTGTTGGCGGTCATGACTATCTATGAAATTCAAATTATGTCCAATTTAACTTCTATTATACAGAAACAAATGGGTCCACTTAACTAAATTTTATGCACTTATTGTTATCGGAATCCTTTGTTTTAAATAAACCTTGATATAAATTAATCAATTACTTTCCCTATGAAATATCTAACTTTTGTTGTTTTGTTGTTATCAAATTACGCATTTTTTCAACAAATACAGACACACTTAATAACTTATAAATATATTATTCACTCTATTAGAGTGTTGAATAAAAATAGAATAACTTTATTACATTCATCTGTCCACATAAATTATAATATTAACCTCCCCAGCACATCTTGTTCCGTGTGAGTTGCTGTTTTTTTCATCATATCTAGGAAATGGGTCGGAATCTCCATCATTAGAATCCCAACTAATCTCTGGATCCTAAAATAGTTCAGATTAGTTCATATTACTTTATTGAGTTCGTACTATTTTACACAGATGGCGTTAGTCTCGTTAATCTTTGTACAAGCGACGCGTCAATGCGTCCAATCGTTGTATCGGCCGCGAAGTTACCAGGACTTTAGGCGCACCAAAGAGATACCTCTTGCGATACGGACAGCGACATGACGTAGCCCTATTAGTCTGAGAGATTGCGTTGTTTCATGATATAGATCATTTTAATTCTTCTAAATTTTATTAATTATTATTTTAAATGAGATTAGTAAGGCGAATAATATGTCACCGCAGTCGTAGTAGGAATGCTAAACAGTATTTTTTGTAATAATTGACTATATAAATAACATTCATTATAATATATGTATTAGATATGAGGTAACAAGTTTTTTATATGAAACATCTAATGGCACAACTAGGGGGTAAGACCAACTCGAAACCTTGATAGCTAACGGCATAACGCCCCTTATGCCCTCCGACTGTGCGTAGCGCATATATGTATCTACTGTGATATAATATATTTTTGTTATAAAAGAAACACTGTTTTTATTTTTTTTCTTCGATTATTAATTCTTTAAATAACAATCCCTTCCAGTGTGTAGTTGTAGTTGTAAAAAAAATGTTTTCATCGTTATATATATTTAATTTAATTTTGGTTACATTTTACAGTTTTTGATGACCCACCGCTACTGTAAGAGTTGATACCGAAGCTTATCCGATTGTACCTTTTTTTAAAATAATTGTCAAACAGCATGAAATTTTTAGAACTTGAACTTTTAATTCCACCTCCCAGACTATTAACAATATTATTGTCTGTCTCACAAGGCACACTAAACTGATAACATATTAAGATTTTGTGGGCAAGAAACACGACGTAAAAGTTATATTGAATATTTCATAATTATTTAGGTAATCAGCAAATTAAATGTATAAAGAAGCCTAAGCCAGATAGATATAAAATAAAAAAAAAAAACAAAATAATCATGAAATAACTTAAAATTACCTCGCATTTTTCGTTTTGATTAGGATTAGATCTTTTTTTAAATAAATTCAAACCACACAAGCATTGAAGAGTTAGAGTTGGTTCGTTAGTTTATGGATTTTTGTTGCTTTTTAACTCACGGATCAACTTCTCAAAGAGCACTAGGACAGCATAAATCGAAGAAGATATATAAAGGCAGTAAGATTAGAAGACACTGGTTGGAAAGTCGTACGTAATGTTCTTATAACATCTTTTTACTAAAAATATCCTACCTACACCATAATTAAATAAAATAATTTAGCACTAATACACATTTTTTTTTAAATTTTGTTTTATAAGATAAAACGTTCACACGTTTATTTTTAAAGGTGCGTGAAATATTATATATCTATATTACATTGAGGGGAATAAATGGAAGAAAATCTTAGTTAGTTTTAATGTTACGTCTTTTTACAACGGAAACTTCCACCATCTTTATTGGAAACACTAGGATAGCATGAAACTCACGTAGTTGTCGCGTAAATCGGTATGATTGTGCTCTACTCCGTCATCAAGTATAGAGACACGCACGCCTTGTCCGTTATATCCCATTCCGTAAACAGGTAAAACATTTAAATCCAGCCGAGGTAGGCTTGGGTCATTTCGTGTGTCTTGCTATTATAACAAAATGAAAAAAAAAAACGTGTATAAATAAATAATGATAAATATTATTATAAATTTAAATTCGAACACTGCTTTATTTTAGCTTATATGCTCTTCATATCTTTCAAATTTACTAATATAGTTGTTATAGAGATAATGTTCATACCAAATACCATTCGTAGCTCCACAATTCGTCGTTGAATATGCGATTGTGTCGACGCAGATCACGGCCACCTGCATCAAGTTCTGAGTACCTAGTACCTTCGTCTATTCTTTTTACCCGATGTAACATCTTTTCCGGGTCGGGTAGTGGATAACGCTTAAACCGACTCTTTATATACAGCTGCTCAGCCCATCGAATCTGTATTGAAATTGTACATTTATTGACTTAAGATCGTAATCAGAATAATTTAAACGTATTTTTTTTAATTGACCTTCTTTAATATATTTACATCACATTAAAAATTTAAATCATAGTAAAATGAATCTCATGCAGAAATTAACATCCCATCTTGTACTAATTTGAACGCGCTAATTTCAGAAGATAATTTATGTGTTTTTGTATTTTAAAACTTGGGGGGAGTGTTACTTCTGACTTTTTTCTACAATCTACATTCCGATTACAAACCGGTGGTAGCTGTACATTTAACTCAGTTCCGTAAATTACGATTCAAAGGTGCTTGAAAAAGCTTAGAATAAATCAATTTTGATTAATTGATTAATTCTATCAAATATTATTTAAACATAATGCATAAAGATTCTATATAATTAATAAAAAATAAATGAACTCCGCATTTTATTAATTTATTTATACAGTTTGTTTAATAAAAAGAAATGCTTTAAAAATTTCCGAATATTTCAGATAAAACCTCAACTATATATCTCAATTAGAAATGCAATGGATGGATGGGGCTATACTGAACCTAAATACTTTTTCACTCACTCACTCACGTTATTTTTATTGTTTAGTTAATTATTTTCGTATACATGTGATTATTATACTATTATATAAACATATTAAGAGAAACTGGCAGTAATCATTATTATAAGCACCACCAGTGGACTATGTAGGAATTTATTAATTTTAGTAGTAATCTGGCAACCATTGATTTACTGACCTCTTTACCTCTAAAACACGGACCTTCTAGTCTATTCCAACCACAAGAGGACAAAAGCCAAATTAACAATTGACATCGAACGGACGCGATATCATTGTTCGAGAGCTTGAATAATATTCAATAATATTCATTACACATTTACAAAATAGGCGTTTTGAACTTCGACGGCTAAAACGAGTACGATTCAAGTAATAATATAAGTCAAATGGAATTGTGTTGTATAAAAACATGCTAGTCAAGAACTCTACTAATCTACTCATACTAATCTCAATCAAATCTATCAAACGTCTACTCTACTAATAACTAGTACACGATATAATTAAGTTATTAATTAGCAAATCGTATGGAATATGAAATTCTTTTGTTGTCTTCTTTCCTTTTTCGATATAAAAAGACAATCACAGTTTTACTATCGGTCATTTTTATTCATTTTTATTCATATTTATCTTATTTTTTGAAAAAAAAAAAACGTTTTAATTACGAAACACAATAACTAACTCATACTAGCTGTTGATACACCCGGGGAGGGAGGGCCTGGCCAGGCACAAAACTATCTATCCACTAATATCCACTCTGAAACATTATGCCATCTTGCAAGGACAAAAATACACATTTGCAAGGTTGCTTTAATGAAAGTAACTACAATAATCACATCCGTCCATTTGTATCGGACGTCAATGTCATATCCAAGTTATATCATCATTATATAGTTTACATTTTATCGTTATAAATTATCATGGCTTATATCTTCAGCTGCGCTCAAAATATGTTGTAAAATTGCTATGACCAGACAGATATTTTGAAGATATCTTACGACTTTCCTTTCTAGACTCTTACTGGTAGTAGAATAATCTTTTATAGCCTTATTCAATATATTTATCAATCAGCTTTTAAATGGTTAAATAGCACTCGTGTGCTTTGGTTGGTTTTTCCTGGTTTCCTATTAATCAAAACAACTATAAAAATGTGCTTTAATTGCTTTAATCTGTGGTACTATCACAGATAAGACATTATCTCTTTTTTTCATTAAAGATCTCTCACATCTCTGCTGTTCATATTTTTTACGAAAGCAATACAATCTGTTTGCATTGGGCTTACCACAATTCTTTTTATATTAATTCTTGTATTTTACGATACCATTTTATGCGATTTTGCTTTGGGTTGTGTAGGTGTGAAATATTAGCTTTCTTAATTGGTCTGGTTTTGTTCAAAATGGGTTGTTTTTTGCACGCTCTAACAAAATCTTGTTTCTTGTCCTTGCTAGCCCATTTTAATAGGGCTAAGATTGATGTTGAAAGATTAAGTGATCGATTACTTGCGCCTGGTTACCTGCTAATCAGTTGACTGACCGATAAAAAGTTTACACTCAGCTTAGAAATTAAATGTAAAATATTACTTAGATAAGATCTTGCACGCAGATCGATCGCTGATCATTGTGGGCTTATTCTTTGGTCTTTTGATTTTTTTATTAAATATATTCTTGTGCTTAGTAATTAATCTATTAATTGAAATAAAAAACAAATTACTCAAATACGTGCGATCCAGTAGTATATGTATACTATTTCATAAAATAAAGCGTCCAGAACAACTACTTAGATGGGAAATTTGTAGTGTTTTTTTACTTCGTTTTATAAAAGTATCTATGCTCTTATAAGCACAATTTAATTATCACATTACATCAATAAATTAAATATAAGGCTACCACTAGTATTCAATCTAAACATATTCTTTTATCTATTTAACCTGAGAATAAAATTGATAAACGCAAACAAATTTATAAAATGGTTGATAAATCTTATGTATTGTAAAGTTGAAAGTTAATGTAGGAAATCGAAAATATTTACTACCTGTAAACCTGCTTTGTAACTATCCAGATTATATCCTCATTATATTATGGTGGGGTGCTTTGATTCGGTCTCTTAGTAAGCCGACTTGATCGTTGACGTTTATCCATTAATTGTCATAAGATTTGGATCTTTTTATTGTTAGTAGCTATTCCTTCTGATACAAGTGTTTTCAAACTTTTAAGACGATCTAAACCCTAATATATTTAAATAAAATATATGAAAAGTAATAAATTATGATAAAAGTAAAAATTTGTAATATAATAAAATAAAATGCATTGCCGGCATTTTCGAAAACTATTTAATTTAACGGATTTACATACTGCAAACACATTATCAATGAACGCTACCAGTGAGTGTTGAGATATTTAATTTAATTTTTTTAAAAGCCTGCTAAAACTACTTATTATTTTTTCATAAATAATAAAATCTTCGCATAGGTCATAAGTCGATTAAAAAAATTAACGATCGATTTATTATTGGTTCGAAATATAAAAGTAAATAATATTCTTAATTATAATATTAATTTTTTTTTATCATTTGCATACATTTTTATTACACACGTTTTTAAAATAGTTCTTAATACAAATATGAATATTCAGTCATGCCACAAGAAAGTCATATGATATGTATTTTTGCTAACGATGTTTTTATATACAATTATGGAAAAGGGGCATTTCCATCAAAATAACTCATTAATTCTCTTATCCATACAATATATATATCGTAATATGTAATGCGTAAGTAAGTAAGTAGGCCAGGCCGCACACACCACGTGTATTGCAGCTAAAAGTTACCAGGACGTTATAAGAACTAAGAAGTGTCACGACTAGCTTACCCTCCTATCCTTGTGTAGTATGGATGTGTGCTCAACAGGGGTGCGTCGCTGTATGCTTCGCTCATATGGACGAAATGCATAAAAGTTAGGGAAGTCAAGTATCTGAAAACAAATATTAACCTTTCTTGAATTAATGTGGCGTATAGTGTTTGCGATTATCATTAAAATATATATAAATAAGCTAAGTCGAGCGTCTATTTAGATGACTTTTAATTTATTTTTAGCATATCAATTTTAAATAGAGTATGTTTTCAGTTTCACTTTTACAATTGTTTATATTAATCAAAATTCGTAATAATGGTGTTTTAATACCTATAAACTTTCGTTAAGGTCTAAAAAGTTCAGTAGATAGAAAAAATAGATTGTGAAGGCAATTAATTGAGTGGTGACGGAAGAATGATCGTATAATCCTCATCCCTATTGCATAAAATGTCCTCCTATATGGTACTAAGTCCCTAGTATTTAAAGCAGAAAACAATGGTATGTAGGCGGAGCACTGGATAATTTTTTTATTACTTTTTATTATTTATATTTTTTAATTTGATACAGAAAAAAATATTAATAATTAAGTTTGAAGTAAATTATAAATTGTGTATATAAAATCAAGGAGAACTAATGTTATCAATTTATTTTATTTTATTGGTAATATGTGTAATCTATTTATTCTTCACACAACACTTTTAATGTATTTAAATTAAAATATGTTATTTATTTGCAAAACTTCTTTGAAAATTAGAATTAGTCTATCGTATATTATTATTTAATCGTTATCAGACCGATGATGATACTGAAATAGTCTGATTTATAAGAACTCTCGAACTTATAACACACTACGCAACGTACTAATTATGTCACATGTCACATTCAAATGGATGGCGTCATATGATGTCCCCGACCCACGTTTGTACCAGGAACGCATGAAGTATAAGCATATCAACAGTTACACATGCCAACATGTGGAACGTTATGCGTAGGTTATTTATGTTTCATATCTCACTAGATATTCATAAAAATTGTCCACACATCAGATAAGAAACAGATATCTAGAAAGAAACAGATATCAATGTAAATAACCTAACTTTATCAATAGTTATTATTAATTAACTCTTTTGTTTAACTTCCGAGTTATTTTTTAATAATGTGATTAAAAAATAAATGACGCTTCGTTCTTTCATAATTAGTTTACAAATCACAGATTTCAATATCTAGTACGCAACTAATTACATTTTCATTTTTCACATTTATGAAAAAACCTTCACATACGTTATGTGAGTAAACAGAATGGGGCCACGCACGTGTGTGGATACTATGTGTCACGTCCATGGAGCCATGTGAGTTTCTACAGTCACGTATCTACTAGGACAGCAGAGAGACACAAGAGGTATCCCGCACACATGCTACACGCATACACACATAAGTCCATGGGGTTGGTGTACGTGTAGTTCGCAAGGGTTGTTACCTACGACCATAAACAGAACTGTAGACATGTTAATGTTTATACTGGTTATTATGCCTGTTATAGTTTTCTTATTGATTTTAACGTATGCTTATGCATCAAAATATTTATAAAAAAGGAGTGTGATTCAATAAAGTCAAATGTGCATCATATATGTACATATAATTATTACTTATGAAGATATCAATAAACAATCTATCATACATACATATTCAATAAAATAAATGTTTATCATCAAAATTTACATAAACTTATACCGAGTACTCCGTAACAAATGAGCGTATGAATAAAAATGCAGTTTTACACGATGGAAGAAAATGATTCGTTACTAGAAAAGTCGGATATTATATTCACATCTCACTCTAGAAAAAATCTATTATATTATATTTTTATGCCTCTTTGTTAACAACACAACTGGAATACCTTACATTTGTCCCAAAGACTTGAGGCGTGTGTAAGCACATATCTATTTATTTATTTTAAAAGATTTATTTTTTATTTTCATTTTACTTAAAAAAAACTGTAACGTTCCCAAGGTTATCTTTTTAAATAAATAGTTTTGTTATCACTAAATATATTATATTGTTTTTAAAATGTCAGGTGAGCCGTCAGTGCATGTTGGTGTCATTTCCGAAAAATAAAAGACGAAAACAATAAAAACTTCAACGTAAATAGCTAAATAGTTGGTATTAGTTTTACTATCGGTCATTTTTAACGTTTTTATCAAAAAGCGTGTTAATTATTCTTTACCAAAATAACGTTATTTTTAAAATCCATGGAGAATATTCAAGGATTGTTTATATGCTAAATCCATTGATTAAGAATTTTCTCTTTGGATAAAAACCTGCAACGCCAGGGGTCTTTCAGCTTCGTTGCTGACCTTTAAGAAATTCAATCAATTTAAGGAATTGGAATCATTCAATTGCTTGCCCAGCCTTTAAAAAATAGTAATTTTATTCTATCGGTTCAGAAAATTTATGCAACAAAAATAGAGTTAGTAGTAGGGCACTGCCCTTATACGAAACAGAAGTGAAGCTTTTTGCACCAGAATGTTACGCATGTAAATATGTATTGGGCTGGAATTGAAATAAAATCGGGTCCAAAACAATTATTTCATGAAAGTCAAGTTTAAAAGCTAAATGCTTTAATCTTATTACGAAATGTTAAAAATAAAAATCAGGAAAATCTAAATTTGAATTTAAAAGTAAATAAAATAAAAAAAGAGAATAATAATAATAATGTGTAATTTGTTAAAGTTAGTATATGTTTCTTTCGTAACGCAAATCGTCGTGCCGGTGTATTATGGGCCATTTTTCAAAATCGAGTTGATATATTTTACAGAACGTTAATAAACGTTCATCGGCGTTCATGATGGCCTATTACAAAGTGAAATTTTTCTTTAAAATACGTAAACCATTTCTCGATTTCTGTTAACCTAGTAAAACACAGTATAAGTAAGTGATGTTTGCTTCTTACTTTAGAAACGAGTTTTATTTTGCGAAGTGTTTTATTTTATGGTATTGATATTTTTCATTCATAAATTCATGCTTATGAAATTTGTGTTTACGAATTATTTTTTTTTATTTATGATAGTTTTAAATACGATACACCTAGTATCGTTATATAAAGATATATATTTTTTAAATAAAAACATATAATAAATAGCATAATGTGATTATAAAAATTAGTTATTATTTCTGTGTTAGAAACCCAATCAGAACCTTAAAAGTCGATTTTCACATAAATCAATTATAATAAACTGCAGTTAAACAAAACATGGATGATGCATTCCACATTAATTTACTTCTACGGAAATACGTTTCATTGCTCACTCATCACGGGATATACAAAAAACATTTTTTATAAAGACGTCCAATCCGAAAGTAACAGGGAGCATCCACGAAAATAGACTTTAGGCCACGCCTCATTCATAAATAGTCTATTCGCTGTAACGCTGAAAACAGTCTCTTATTTTGTTATGCTAACCTAGTACAAGCGACGCTGAATCTACGGTTAGCGCCGCCTGAAATTCAGTTTTCGTGAAAATAGAGTTTCTCTAGTTACGTCACAACGATTGACACCAACCAACGCTTAACGCCATCTAGTTGGGAGAATTGAAACTAAGTCACAAAAGTGGTCTTTATTCTTTAAAATATGTATATAGTATTAGTTATTTAACTGATTATATCCTCAAATTTTAATTTCCACTATATGTGTAACATGGAATATAATTAAAAGGTTATAATTTATCAAAAAAACGAACTTGCTAAAAAAATTTACATTTCTTTTCTTGTAAAATAGATAAACAATACAATCTAAATTAATAAAGTATTAATAATTTTAACATTACAAAACGTTTAGTGAAAATCTAGGTTGGCGTTTGTGCGTTGAACTCTATGACGTAAATCTAATTAAGCGTTAAGAGCTTTTTTTTCAAGACGCTACGTGGGCGGAGACGTCCAGATAGATACATGTCTCTTTTAAGAGTTTATAGTTTATGTATGTGACTTTTATGTGATTTAACTTGAAGTATTATTTTTATTTATTTAATTGCATCAAATACATACTTTCTATTCTTTCGACTATACAACCTCTTATTAGGATAATAAATTAATAATAATTGTACTTACTTAAGTGAAATGTATTATCTAACTTTAATTTCAATCAAACGATTACTTACGGATGACGTCAATGTATAAATAAATATACTAAATGCAAAAACTACATTAAAACAACTCCACAAACGTCATGAAATCCTGGTACAATGATAGCAGATAAAAAATCAGTCGGGCACATGTGGTTTGCGGTTTAGCCACCCCCCGCACTCACATTCTCCCTTGAGTGGTTTAGTTTGGGCAAACAACACAGCCATCTTTAACGCTTTAAATCAGTGAAACCACACTACACAACTGATAAATATTTAAGTATAATAAGAAAAAATATATATTTTATTTTATTTCCTATGAATGACATATGACCTTTATAAATACTAATAAACGTTACTCGTTCTTCATTAAAACATTTTGGTTTTTTAAAATATTTAAATTTCTAACTGATGATGTTTTTTGCTTATTTACAATAATAAAAGTACGTAATTACACATTGTAATCGTTTTAAGCTCATTTGCATACAAATAAGGTCATCCGTGATTGGCAGATCGAATTGAGACAAATGGTTTAGCTAACACGGAGTATTTGTCTCGATTATCGCTGTCGATACTGAAGACTTACTCGTAGCATAGACGGTAGACGTTGAAACGACATTTAGAAGGCATTGAAAAGAACAGATTTTCTTTCTTTATTAAAGTCAAATGGATAAGCCTGCAACTCCTACTTATCTCATAGTTGTTATTTTCTACATTCTAGATAAGGACTAGCTTTAGCACGCTGTTTCACTCGCATTAAATTAACACAATGCATATCTGTTTCATAGACGTAGCTTGCCTATTTTACTTTATTGTAATAAGTCGACCAAAGCGCCACCTACATAGATAAATTTAATATACTAGATAGATAAATAAAAAAATAAAATCGTCAATATTTTAAAATATAAATTAGGTTTTTTTTCTTGATACAACATAGAGTTAGGTAATAACTCGATAACAGCGCCATCTATCAAGCTGCCATAGCTATGACATCGTTACGACTAAACATCTTATATATTTTGCCATTTATGTATTTATACCAAATATTCATAATTTTATAATCCTTTAAGTTATATTGAGGTGGCGTGTTTATAAATTGACTGAAACGGGCCCATTATATTGAGAACAATAATTGCCTTTTACAATTCGTCTACATTTGACTTATAACAATAATACAAAAGGCTATAAACCTACTGACAAGAAAAACCAGACCGTGGGCTGCTACTAAGAATTTTTCAACTACTCAAAATAAACCCAATAAATTTATTAGCCGACCCTGGGTTTGAATCTAGCATCTCAATCGGCCTTAAATGCTAGTCACTGGGCCAATGAAGCAGTCAATTAATTCATGACAAAATCCAGCTTATGTTTATTTAGATAACGTTGATAAGGGTACCAATATCAGGCACTTGACAACCACTCGAAGTATCATCGGCGTCATCACTTTGATTTAATATATCTCGACATATTTTTGAACCCTGCGTGGTTTATTTATCATTTGTAGTGGCTGATAATATTCTGCCACTTTTCCCTTTTTGATAAACTCGTTTTTTTTTTTATTTTATACGTAGACGTACGGATAAACCTAGCTGTGTGAAAAATATTAACTATTCCTATCATGAAACCAATCCGCCACCTACCTTGGGAGATAAGATGTTATGTCTCTTCAGCCAGCAGTTACACTGACTTATTCACACTTCAATCCATACCACAACAATACTGCGTATTGCTGTTTGGTGGTAGAATATCTGATGAGAAGGTGGTACCAACCCAAATGGGTTTGAACAAAGCTCTCAGATTCAATAGTAATCAAGATATATAGATAAATTTAAGATAAAAACAAACTTTGTAATTCTATTTAAAAGCTTAAATATTTTAAATAATAGCCACACACATACACATTCAAATGTCCCACTGCTACGCTAAGGCTTCTCTCCTAAAGCTAAAGTTTCGAGCCAAGCGTATTTACTTGGTGCTACCACCATGGCTTTGTGCAATCCCATCCGGGTACCTACCACTGATTACATATTCTACCGCCAAGCAGCAATACTTAGTGTTATTGTACTCCGGTTTTAAGAGTGAGTGAGCCAGTGTAACTACAGGCACAAGGGACATTAATTACATCTTAGTTCCCAAAGTTGGTGGCGCATTGGTGATTTAAGGAATGGTTAATATTTTTTACAGCGCCTTTGTCTATGGGCGATGGTAACCACTTACCATCAGCTGGCACATTAGTCCGTCAGCCTACTACTGATTTATATAATTCTAAAATAAACACAAATATATGTTTTTCAATTAGTCATTTCACTTAAATTTAAAATATTTATAAAGAAAATTAAATTACTTGAATTAAGAAAGGTTCGGCGTCCAATTACAACTGTGATTGGAAGATTAAGAGGCATAAGGGTATACATCCAGGGCGCGTCTTTTGGAACTAGTGTAACGAATCTTCTCCAAAATTTCCATTCCAGTAAATTATTTGTCGCTATCCGAAAAGTACTTATAAATTTCAATTGCGTTACTATGAAACAGGTGAAAAACAAGCCAACCTAGATAAAACGTTCAGTAGAGCTATTCTGTAAGAAGAAACTCGAAACTCATCTCAAAACAAGAGCGTTAAGTTTCAGAACACGATAAGCGACATTGACTATAAACATAAAATTTAAAGGATATACGTATGAAAATGAAGTATCACCGTAAGTCGTTTGTCAACATTTGGCAAGTGAGATACGAATTGAATTCTTACAGAATCGTACTACAGATATCATTGTACTTTTAGTTTTGTTTAAATGAATATTATTAAGGTAGAGCCGAGATGGCCCAGTGGTTAGAACGCGTGCATCTTAACCGATGATTTCGGGTTCAAACCCAGGCAGGCACCACCGAATTTTCATGTGCTTAATTTGTGTTTATAATTAATCTCGTGCTCGGTGGTGAAGGAAAACATCGTGAGGAAACCTGCATGTGTCTAATTTCAACGAAATTCTGCCACATGTGTATTCCACCAATCCGCATTGGAGCAGCGTGGTGGAATATGCTCCATACCTTCTCCTCAAAGGGAGAGGAGGCCTTAGCCCAGCAGTGGGAAATTTACAGGCTGTTTGTGTGTTGTGTTGTTTGTATTAAAACGTATTTGAAAGCACTTATAAAATAAGATTTGTTCATTTGATTATTTTTTTCCATAATGGTAAGTTTGTATGTTTCATAACAAATTTTCTTTCATAACTTTTTCTTCTTTCATTATTTTTTAGTTTTACATACCCAAGAAAGCACCAAATGTTGTGTTTAGGGTAGGTTCGACATGAAGGTTTTCTCAGTGGTCATAATTATTATTAAAAACTTAAAGAAACTTTTTTGTACTTTTAACTCTCTTTTTATTGTTACTACTAAAGTTAGTCAAAAGATCGACAAACAGACGTGCAAAAAGTACTGAACAGATTTTCCGTTAATTTATGTTTGGTAAATACAAATATATATAATACTTTTAATATAAATTACAAAATACTTATTATTCATAAATTATAATGTTAATTAATATTGTTTTAAATAATTCTACTTCGTAAACGCTGTAGCCATGCTGCTTGAGAAGGTAGCTTCCGAGATATTAACATTGTCTAATTAATTTATATATCCAGAATGTTCTATGTATATAAGACGTTTAGAAACGTGTGTAAATTAATTACTATATTTAAGTTATTAATTTTAGATTATTTTGGAGTAATTAGTAGAAAAATAAGTAAAAACTTTAAGGACAATTATAGGATAAATATACTCAAAAACCCGAGCCAAAAAAATACGCAAATAATAAAACGAGTTATTTTTTATTTGAAAATTAAATAAAATATTAAATAGTATTAAATTAAATATTAATTAGTATTAGTGGTTGACTATTTACAATTCAAAATTTAATAATACTAACACAATGCCAGTACTGATCCTATAAGACCATTAATATGACCTAGAGCACGTTCTGATATTGGAAATACGTAAGCTATACTTCATGTATGTATGTATTTGAAACATTTTTTATTGTTTAGGCCAACATAAAGCTCTGATGTGGTGATATATGGTGATACCATCGTCCTGCCTAGCCTCAATTGCTTTTATTTGCATGAATATTATATATGGATGAAGAATTTTGAATAAGCTTCGTTGACCCTAGTTGATGCATCTAACTTAAAATACTTGTAGATTCCATGGACCTGGATTCAAAATATAGATCGGGCCCGTAAAAAGTTATTAGGTATTCTATAAACAAATTCTCAACCTGTAGTTAGAAGTAGCCAAGAGCTTGGAAACTTGATTACTCCCGGAAGGTATTTAATGCCATTGGTCCTGTGAATTCCTTCTGGTTATGTTGAATTATAAGAATAAGTGAATAAATAGTGCGTTTATGTTTACGAACAGACTTATGCACTAACTACACACTACTAATGCATTTAGAATGGCTACCATTGACAAAATTAATCAGGACGTCATTATCAGTTGGACAGAGGTGAATTGAATTTATATAGCTGTTTTGTTAAGGAGACTGTTTATATTGAATCGGGACATTAATTTTTAAGCAGCAATAGTAGGCCAAACCGTTAATTATTATTAAACCAAGCAGATGAAACCTACAATTTACAAATGAATGGTCACATCGTACGTATTTATACACACATAGATGTGCCCCTGAGCTCCATCTTCGTTAAGCTTACTTTATACGTACCTATTTTATACATATTTTTTATATTATTTGACATTTATACTGTTCACCTCTAGGATACAATAATGATTTGTTAATTATAGGAACCTGCCATAACAATTAAAGAGGCACATGTCACAAATTTAAATTCATAAACTTTTTGTGTAATATATATAAAAGTGCTTGTTTAATTATTTTTAATTTTTTTTAACGGTTCGGAAATAAATACTTCGAACCTGAGAAGAACTAAAAAAGTTATACGAGACGATTATAATAATATTATATAAGTAATTGCGCCTCGCAGTTTTACTCGCATTAAATTTAGACTTCGTGAGATGTGTGAATTTCATGTTTTTGTAAACAAATAAACAAAGAAATTTGACGAATATTTGTTTATTTTTGTTTGATTCGAGTTTATTAATAAATTACATAAAATTTATAAGTTCTATCCCCCCACTCCATTTGTTATCAAAACTATAAAAAATAAAAACCTTCAAGAAAATAAAAATGATGAGTAATGATTTCATTGGAACTATAAAGTATATAATATAATGTAACTATTTATTGTACTATAAGGTAACATGTACAATGTTGTTGAATATCTGATAGAAATAGAGCTAGAAGGCTTTTTAATAAAAAAAAACAATAATTATAACTCGTTTTTTTTTTACCCATCAAAAGGTGCACATGAAACAGCGTTCGTGCATTCGAATGATACAATTTTAACTAGTAAATATACAATTTTTGATGCAAACGTATTCATAAAAAAAATATATAATTATGAATAATTTTATACCTTGTGATTGTGTGTGTATAATTTATTAATGTTTCCCTTTCCACAAAGTATTATGTTATATTTTGTCTATAAATAATTGATCGTTTTCGTTTATTAAACTAACAACGGAACATCCGAACTTTTTACAATACATTTTGTGGTAAACATACAGACCACCAACAATTAATCATATTTTGGTAAAATACGAACACACGTACATTGGTAACATTATTCACATTTATAAGCACTTAAACATTTTCAAGCAGTCACTACAACTTTCAATAACACAGACACTCACCGGGCCAGCGTATTCGTATCCTAACTCCATGGCCACCAGCTGAGCAACCTCTTCACCACCTTCCACTTCCACCGTCCAATCATTGACAAAGTTCGTAGAAGTTTCTTTGCCATCGTGCAAGTTATGATATCCTGGTAACGAAGATTTGGAATTCGAAGACGAAACGATTAACGGAAGTATGAATGAAAATAAATATAAACTACGTAAAATTAACATTATTGATTTTTTATCATTTAAACTATCTTAACAAATTATAAACAAAATCGTCTAATATAGTTTTTTCCAGAGCGCGGTTTTTAACAATGGACGCGATGCGACGCGGTCAAGTGAAGCGTATGAATGGACGTTTTCGTTAACAACAAATACTATAAAGCTTAACTATATTATCAGATCATTAATCTTCATAATTTAGGTACTTAACGAGTTATTTAAATAAAATATTCGTAGTTTTCTATTTTAATTACTGAATAGATAGTTTTTAAATTTACTTTATATATCGTACGCAATATAAACGAAGACATTAATGCTACTTTAATGAATGAAAATTATCATGACAAATATTTTTGTGTACATCTAATCCTATAATTTTGATTTTCAAAATAATGGAAAGATACACTAGCAATATCTGATATGTAGAATATCAAAACCACTTTATTATCTGTAATTGTTTAGAATATTATAGAAATTTAACAATAACAGCAATAGCAGTTCAAGACTGAAGCCAAGATTTATATAGTTCCAATGTCTATATTTTTTTGAATTTACCTTTAGGCACATAGGCCACCTGATGGAACGTCTCTATTCCCTATTGAAATTGGCACAGTATCCCATGCTAACCTTCCAACGCCAATGCGCCACCTACCTTGGGTACTAAGATGTTATATCCCTTGAAACGGGAAGGACGACGAAGTATTTTCGTTGGCGGTATAATGTGTGCTGAATGAGCTGTACTAACTCAGACAAAACCTACCATCACGTAAAAACAATTAGGTAAATATTCGTAAATATTATTATATTAGTATTACTTACCATCACTCTAAACAAATATGCTTTTATAAGCTTTTGTTCAATCTAACCTATTAGTACGAGTGAGTTTAAATCAGTTCCGATTGAACTGAAGCTTCTATACATGTGTTTGTTATAGTTGCTGATGACAATAGAAACTGTAATACATAATTGTTTTTATTATAGAGATTATATTTAAAAATGTAGTTTATCTTCAAAACACTAGAAAAATTCAAACCTAAGCAAGGGCAATACAAGTACAAGCACCGCTTAATTGAATTATCACGATTAATTTATATTTATTATGATCTCGTACTTGAAAATGATGTAATGTAACCAGCAAACATCGGATGTAATTGTGCTACATGTGTCCTACCAAACCGCATTGGGGCAGCATGATGGAATAAACTCTAAACCTTGTCTTCAAAAGAAGGTCTAACAGACTTTTTTAACAGCCTCGTGACTTGTAATAAAAAGTTCGTTTTGTGTCTAAAACCCTGACATACTAAATTTTATCAAAACTGTTCAGCCGTTAAATAATGCAAAGGAAATAATGGAACTATGCTTAATAGTTAGAACACAAAACCCTATCGAACTTTCTTAACTGTTCACGTTGATCTGATGGCGATAATCCCCCTGATCCAGAAGTCCTAGGTTCAAGCCCGGTTCGTGCCCTTATTATTAGGTTTTTCTGTGGACTAATTCTTAGAACCTGTTTAAAGTCAGGGAATAGGCAGTGTTAAAATCCTCGTGAAAGTTAGAATTAAATAAGAGATTCTTGGGGTGCAAATTGGGGGGTGGGTCATCTACTCGTGATTAATCCTAGACATGGTTGGTAGGTAATCTTGCGAATGCTTTCCGGATATGGTGAATGACTGATGGAATAGTATTGTCCTTTGGGTGACACTATTGCTCGGCCCTCCTTGGTGAGTTAATAGGGGTGTGGTATTTTACTAGGCTGCCATGTTTTGGTAGGAGACAAACGATATATGTAGCAAACGAAGAGGAAAGTAACTACCACCGCCAATAGATATCTGCAACAGGCTTAAGTCAGTTGCCAGCCTCCAACGTCCAAACACATGCCTTCAAGCTAAAGGCATGTTAGGTGTGGCTTTTGCTTTTGCATATTATAAAGAATACGTACTTATTACTAGTAAACAAAATAGTTTTGTAAATAATTTTGCTTTAACCGCCATCTATCGACGACTATAAGGATTATTTAGCTTCAAAGATCTAGTACTCAAACCTAAACCTAGGTGGCAGTACTTTACATATAATATTAGTGTTCTTACATTTTTATATAATTATATTTTACTAATTTGATTATAATAACTTAACAAATATTTTTTTTTGTTTGTCAGTTTAAATATACTTCTAAAACGTTTTATATTTAAAATTATAACAATTACAGTAATAATCTTTAAAACGTGACAGTTATGTAGGGTATTTAGGGATGTATTTGCTATTTTAAAATTATTGATAAATGAATGTTTAAAATATGAATTCTATTATATATATTTTTATCCATTATTAAAATATTAGCACGACCGGTACATATAGTGTATGGAACGTTACTGTCGTCTGCATAGCAGTGAATGTTGCCGATTTGCACCAAGTCATTGATATGCAGGAGAAACAGAGTAGATGAATTTTAAATCAGAGCATGCAACGTCGACGACGACCTTGATACTCCGATCTGCCACAAAGCTGATGATCCAGTTGCATAATTTCCTAGAAAGCTCGTAGGAAGGAATCTTCGAAAATTATGTCCAAGCTGGCTGCTAATGCTTCCCCCTTGATTTCAATTGCTTCTGTCCTTCTATGTGTCAGTTAAACTAGAAGATCCTCGGCTGAGCGACCCCGACGGAAACCGTACTAATGGTTGCTAATAAGCTGGTGTTCCTCTACGTGCCGCAGGCGCTGGCAGTTTATAACGGACTCCATTACCTTGGAGAACAACGAAGTAATGGCCATAGGTATATAATTGGACGGGTCTAAGCTGTTGCTTATTTAAGGGATCGGGTGCACCAAAGCAGACTTAATTTAACCTCCGGCATCATGGTACTCAGTGGGATTTTATGGTGGTAACTTTCCTCGGTAATCCAAAGTTGAACTGAACGAAAGGAAGAGCCTAAAAGATCAGGTTTCTCTTTCGTAGTATGAGCCAATGATTCATCGTCCCTTTGCAGAAATGGAAAAGAAAGCTGACAGAAATTCCCTAAAACAACCTTAGGGGGAGACCAGAGTGTTCCTGCGCCTCCCGCGCACCAGTCTCGCACCATTTCTGCCCAAGTGCTGCATCTTTGCCTTAGCAATGACGTTTTTGACGGACCTAGAGGCAGAGATATTCCTTTCTGATTGGACTGGTATTTACATCGCGAGACGGCGATGCGTTAGCCCGGGCATGGTAGCGTTCCTGCTTTCGGCGTGACGACATTTTGTAGAAGCAACCAAACCAAGGCTGGGACTTGCCACCGGTGGGCACAGCCGAATAAGGAATAAATAATCTCTGAAGAGGTAAGCTTGCATATTAAAGTTTACTATACTGGCGGAAACCGTGGCTTCGATCGCGTGGATGTATTTCGTGAAAATGAAATTTATATAATGTTTAATTTAATCTCGAATAACAATCTGGTTTAAAAATAAGAAATAGCTACTTTGCTTACTTACTTTAATACATTAATTTAAACATTAAACTTTAAGATTGATTAAATTATAGAAATAAGATAAATAATAGAAACATTTAGAGTTTCATTATGTAACCCCCATTGGGGCCTTGATATTTTATCGAAAAGTCATTTTTATATTTTTATCTAGACAAAGTATGGCAACACCATATGGGACCCTATTATTCTTCATCCTTTATTGTACTAGGAAACTATACCGTTATAATAGTCAATTGTAACTTTATTCATTAGCTTATATACACATTTGTACATTTTCATCTTCAAGGCTGAAGAATTTGAATACAAAATCGGTTCCGTGGTTTAGCCGTGCAAGCCTAACAAAAAGACAGAGAGACAGAGTTACTTCATCATTTAATTATTGTTATATAATATAGTAGGTTTTATAAAAAATCATCTAAACCATTATTTACAAGTGTATTGTAAAAAATTAAATTAAAATTATTCCAATATGTAATTTTTTTTTAAGTTTCAAAGGTGTTTGATATACTACCGTTCATTGTAAAATTGTAATTGCGGAAGATTTTATTGGATTGCAGCCTCCAGTATGTCAGTAGGCCGGAGAGCGGCCGTGAGCGCGCATCGATCAAGTGTAAACAAACCATCTCATACATTAATGTAACCAGGAAATATTTATAACAAGGATTTTCGTTTTTATTTGAAAAAATAAAAACAGTAGTATACCGACAATACCACACACATACTATGCACATGAAACAAAGGTAATTTAATAAAATATGTTGTCCTATAATCTATTACTAGCTTTTTAGGTTATTTTTGCACATGATAAGTTTTTATTAAATTAGACTAATGTTCTGGTGATAAAATTTGTAACGCGGCGTACTTAAAATATACAATTTCTCCTAAAATATGCATTAGTCAAGTATAATTATGCGACAATTCGAAAATAAATCTGTCTCTCTGTCTGTCTGTTGCTCTTTCACAGCCAAACCACTGAACTGAATTTGAATAAATTTTCTTTAAACCCCAAGACACTTGTTTATACCTAGCACCTGACAACTGACACTAGTATTGTATAAGATGTGTGTATGTGTAAATATTTGTTTCCAGACTAGTGCAAAATAACCTTTAACATTGAAAATTACTTGGCAGCGACGAATCGACTAATTTCGTAATACTAAACGTATATTTTATCACTCTATTCCAATGGGAATAGGAGAAAAGATAAATAAACAACTTTGACCTTGAATTGACATGACATTTTAGTTACACTAGTGAGGAGAAAATTATTAAGTGAATGGGTAAAGAATGCTAAGGAACGATATATTTTATTGGTTTTACGTAACTTTTTAAAATAAAATTTATATAAATTGCAAGAAAGGTACGTATTAAATTTTTTAATTAGCAGCATTTTTAGGCTTAAATAAAAATTAGGTCGTTAGTTTTGATTTGGATCGTGGTATTTCGCAAATAGCCTTATTAACTTATAAAGAGGTAGTTATTTTCAGTGATAAGTCATAGAAACACACTCACAATTTTATATATATGAATAGATTTTTATTCCATCATTAATAAAAAGAAACATTGTATGTTTCAATAATGAAGTGGCATTTTCAAGACACATGACGTATTGTATAATATTAAGGTTTTGAATAAATAAAATTTTATATATCTTTCAAAGAAACTCTTACTTTATCTTATATCTAAAACGACTTTGACCTTGAAATACATTTCTTAGCATTACATTTTTTGAAAAAAAAACAAAATGTAATTAAAAATAACATCTTATCTTAATCTTCAAATCGAAAAAGTAATGTTCAATCAGCGTAGGCCGTGTTGATGGCAAATCAAAAATCAGTAGGCAAAAGCAAAAGGTCGTAAATACTAAATCGGTTACAATTACAGTTCACTTAAACAAAGCCAGGTCGTAAGAAAAAAACTTTTGATAATTCCGAATAATGTCTTACTTTTGTATTATTTTCAAAACTATAAATTAAGTGTTGCTTTGCATAAAACTGATTTATATTTTAAGATTTTTTATTTCTGTAAAAAGAATTAATTCTTTTAAATTTTTTGTCAATACCTTACTATATAAAATAATAACATTTTTATCGAACAATATGTAACTTTCTATATTTTATATTATATGATAATCCATATTATAACCAATTAAATAAATATATATTTAAAAAAAAAAATCTAAACTGCATGTTAAAACTAAAATAATATATTTTTTATCTGTATAAATTTATTCATTCTCCATTCGTTTAGTGAACATCCTTAGTGAGGCTTCAATTTTAATTGTTCGTTCATCGAAAAATGGCGTTTTGAATGTCGGCAAAACTGTTTTCGTTACTTTGAAAGTCAAATTTAAGTGGATTTACGTAGTTAAGTGAAATATTGTTATATTAAAAGTGAAGATATATTAATCAAGAACTGTGTGTAGTAAACCATATAGCGGACTTATCAACAAAACACTCGTGATATATAAAAGTACGGTTTGTTTTGGTTCTTTCCTATTCCCATTAGAATAGAGTATACATACTTTACTTTACATACGACTGTAATTAATTGTATAGTTAAGAGCCTCGAACCGAAATCGAAATCTCAACACCCTTTTGAGTAACTACAAGAGCCCTATCACCAATGTGAGTTTACGTCGCGCCCTATGCCATTGGTCGAGACTGTTCACATTTGACAATATTTTACACATATAGTAATAACTAGCTAAATATTTTTGAAGTAATCTTAATGACTTCAGACTTCAAAATCTAACTAAATTTCAAAATTATTTGTGTGCGTTCATAATATCTTTAATCTAAGATAATTTAACTTTTACTACATTTTTTTATATTCTTATGAATATTTCACGTGTAGTAGTAAATTAAATATTAATCATAACTCTGTCCTGTCCTGATTAAATATGTACCATGGTATCAATACAAAATACACACAAAATCGTCCCTGGCCAACCGAGCTGCCGCACGCACTGGAGTTTATTTCGGTACTATGCTAGGCCAATACAGTGCTACCCAAACTTTTCATTCATTTCTATAAGATTTATGTAAAATTCTAAAATCAAATCTCATATTTTTATAAAGTAATGTAAAAATAAATATTTATAAGGACACTTACAACCCAATTCGAAAACAAAAAGTATATGTTTATCGCTTTTCATAATTATTTGAATTTTAATTACCAAGAAACGACATTATTCCTTTTTTTTCTTATCATTATTTTCGTACAAATACTTACGTTTAAATAAATAATATATCATCATCTTATTTCTTATAACAAACAACTCGATGTTGTTTAAGTGATTCAATGAAGCATTAAGATGTATTTTAAATTGAATTATTCAATTAGTCACGACATTAACACAGTGACTTCGTTCATCTTGTAATCTACAATTTAAACATAGGCTTAATAGGCAATTTATTCTAATGGATGTTTTACACATGTTCACTTTATACATACGCGATTCAACAATATAAAACAGCTCTGTTAGGCGTGAATAAATATTATCAAATAATCGATATCTTTGCAAACAGGACAATATATTTTTTTTTTATGTTATCGGTAGGCGAACGAGCAAATGGGCCACCTGATGGTAAGTGGTCACCACCGCCCATAGACAATGGCGCTGTAAGAAATATTAACCATTCCTTACATCACCAATGCGCCACCAACCCTGGGAACTAAGATGTTATGTCCCTTGTGCCTGTAGTTACACTGGCTCACTCACCCTTCAAACCGGAACACTACAATACCGAGTACTGCTGTTTGGCGGTAGAATAACTGATGAGTGGGTGGTACCTACCCAGACGGGCATGCACAAAGCCCTACCACCAAGTAATTATATCATACACCACCAATATAATTTTATATTATATATTAATAATAGAGTAACAATTAATTACCTACAGATATTTCATAATTATAACCACGCACCCAAGCACGGTTAAATTAATTGTTGATATTGTGTGATGTCAGTTAAACGTAAAATTTCGATAATTTTACAAGGTCTAATTTATGATCTCATTCATCAAACAGCCATACCAAGTTTTGCTCTAAAGCGAGTCTGTGTAATAAAAGTCACAAGGTGTAGATAATATTTCTTAAAAGTGCTAATGTCTATTAGCTGTGCTGACAGCTTACCGTTTGTTCGTGGATCTTATCTACTATTATAAATTAAAAGAAATGTTAACTTGAATTAGAAAATTATTTCTTACTGCACTTGTACTTTTTGTAGTTGTGTTTATTAAATAATAAATATTTTTTTATTTTACTACATTATATAATCATAATTAAATTTTAAAACAGTAAAGTTATCGTAAAGGAAATACAACAAAGTTCTGTCACAACAGCTGCATTTTTGCAAAGAATGACATGCGCAATTGTTATCATAAAGGGACGATGTCGTTTCATGATAAACCCACTCGCATTCTGATTTTGCATACAGTAAGTATTTATTGTACATATTATAAATAAAATAATGAGTTTGGGTATCTGTGCTTAAACGCATATCCGCGGCTACCGCAGTCAAGATGCGCGCGTCGATCGGTCGCGCGGCCTGCGCTTTACTCCTCCTCTCTCCTGTCACCCTAGTACTCTGTCGTCAAGAAAACACAGGGTATTACGCTGAAGATGGTTACCGTGACGACGCCATAGACGTGTAAGTGACTATTTTAGTGTTATTTGTGAGCAGTGAGCAGTGAGCCAGTGCAGTTTTTAAGTTTTGTGTGACGAAATATTGTATCCGGCGTTATTCTGTATTTAAATCTCTTTTAACTTTTTTTTATTTTATTTTAAGTCAGCAATATCCGTATTTTATAGAAATACTCTGTTATGGTAAACTTAAGAACAATATAATATTAAGTATGTATATGTATTTCTTAAACAGTTTTCTTGTTCCATAATTATAAAATAGCAGTTCCTTTTCCTATTCAAGTGCAGAATTTCGTTATTAGATTTCATCGTTATATAATGTACGAATATATATAAAATTAATATAATATATTATTAAATTTCTAAAGTTATAATATTACGAGATAAAATGTATTTACTAGGTAACATAAAACTTTTGAATGATACAAAAATAGTAAATTTAACAATTGTATTGCAATGTTTTAATAAGCACCGTTATATACATTCAATTATACTTACCTAGATCAAAAAATACACATAAAAAATATTGCATGAAGTTAATAATCCTGTAATTTTTGACCATCATCACTTAATTCACAAAGTAATAAACATCTTAACCTTTTTAACTTCTCGACATTCCACTCCTGTTGAACGACTAAAGATCTCAATTAAATTTTAGACTCGTCATTTCGATTTTGAATGCAATAAATACAATTATCACTGTGACCAACACGCTCGAATATTTTAAATTGAAATAACTCTTTAATCTTTACTGAACCTTATTTCTTAAGAGATATGGACGAAAGTCCATTTAACACATAAAAACTATTGAGCTCACGGTGTTTTCCAAGAAGCTCACTGCGAGTACAGTTGCCGCCACTATTAATAACGTAGGAACAAGGGCCCACATAGTCGCGTAATTCAATTGCATCGGACTTCATTTTAAGTGCATTGAACCCTCGCATTTTTAACTCGGCAGTATAACTGTATTGCATAACTTATATTATTAATTATTATTAGTAGGCATTTTCGTTCATTATTATAGTTTAAAGTTTAAAACAAACTTTTAAAATTATATGTAGCTGCTACAGTAAGCAGCACAGATGTGTACTCAGAAATGACTACATCACTTTGCTACTTTACATATCCTAAGCTAGATGTTACCCTAGTAACTAAATTTAATTCATGATATCATCTGTCCCTAGTTAAACGTAATTGAAATATTTATCTTATTTTATTTATTGTTACGATCAGTCATTCCTAAAGTGGCAATATCTCTTGTCGATTACAACCAACACATTTATGTCCATAAAAAATATAATATATTCGACCCTACTCTTTTCGGACCCTTGTTAACGAGATTCGATTTATGCAGACCGTTCTAAAATTGTTGGCTCCCCGTAAATGAAATAAGTAATAAACTCAACACATACAGCGTTTTTCAGTCATATAAACTTTAACGTATTCGTTAATTTAAACAACAAGACCACAGCTCTTCACTATATGTGTATTCACAGTAACATTGACCACTTTAATAGAATCAGTGATAATCATTGTATGTACACGAACTTATAACACCAAGTTTTGAATCCACAGTCGATAAATTCTTCATGGGGCAAGGTTTTAGTTTCTATATCAAAATTCCGCAGATATATAAATAAACTTTGCCGATTCATAAGTTTAAGTAAAATAAGCATATTATTCAGTACAAGATTATATAGATGATAAAAAAGCGTAGAGCTAATACTTTTTGAATTCCAGGATATGTTATATATAATTGAACTTAACTAACATCACTTTATATTTGATATGTTGGAAAAGAGTAACTACTGAGTTTCTTGCCGGTTCTTCTCAGTACAATCTACATTCCGAACCAGTGTTTTGTAAAATGACCTAGTTAAATAAAGTAGACTTATATGTTGATTTTGATTTATTTTTTTTTGCTCTGGAAAATTTTAGGTTTAGATAGGATTTGTTTAAATTATTATATAATTGTTTACCAGCTGCAGGGCAGGGCTTTATTGACACAATTACATCATTTTGATAAATATTTTTCTTAATAGGTGCAATTTGAGAACGACAACATCATCTGAGATAAGACTTCTAAAGGCTTATTGCCATCACAAAATATTTAGAATATTATTAACTAAAGACGATTGAAAACTCGACTGTTTAAATAGATTCTAGTATTAGTTTATTAGTATAGTTTGTATTTTTTTATGAACTATGGAAATACTAGCCGTGTAACCTATGGGATATCCCATCGGAAACAATATTCAAAAAACCATCGAATTTTACCTAGTCACGACGTAATGAAAAAAAAAAATGGTCGAATTGAGAATCTCCTCCTTTTTTGAAGTCGGTTAAAAAGAGACAAACGTAACACGGCTACAAGCTGAAAATTGAATCTTATTGAGCCCAAAGAAGTCACTTTATAAATATCAATTCCAGGGTGGATACAGACACGGTTTGCCCCACGGACAAGCTACTGCGATCTCGTGAAACTTGCAAAGTGGACGGTGTCGACGTGCAATGCATTCGTTTGACCTGTTGCGAAGACTACAATTATATTGCTGGACGGTTTGTTTCGCACATATCTTTTAAATATATAATAACTATAGAGGTACTATGTTCCATGTTAAAATCATTCAAAAACTAAGTGTCGCGGTACAAATCTGCATGTTGTAATTTTTCTGTCGTTAATATATTTTCCCACGTGTTCACAGCTGCATACTAAAATCAGTGGAACCCTGTAGTCTGCACTTGTGTGAGCAGGCTTGTGAAGTTCGAGATCAGCGGGTGTGGTGCTTTTGCTACCCAGGGTTCAGATTCGATCCTGACAGCTATAGGAGGAAAACGCAGCCATATTGTATAGGTATTTGAACACTTAATCTATACCTAGAGTTATTAATTGTTGTATTTTATTCTTATATATGATTTATCTTTTGATACATACTTGGTTATATGATGAATTATGTATACCTATATGCATATATATTGTCGTGCATCCAAGTTTCAAAACTATAATACACAAATTATAAATGGGTATTTATATATATATATATATATATTAACACAAAAATTAATTAAATTCCAGTTTCTACTTGTGATATTATTTATATAAACTTGTTAATTTAGAATTGACGTATTTATAAACTAGACTACGAATCTCATAAGATATTTTATTACCACTTCCTCTATAAAATATCAAAACGTTAATTACTCGAGCAAACGAGAAATCACAAAAATAACTCGTCGAGGTTAAGATAGTTTGACGTAGTCTATTTAAACAAAACAGCTTGTACGTAACTCACTGCTGGGCAAAACTCTTCTCCTATTTAAGATAAATCTATTGAATGTGAAAGGGCTTTTTATTCAATCGAACTACCATTTAGATTATTTTATCTAATCTATCTATCTATCACCAACCGACCATATCGATCACCAATTAACAATCATTATGGTCTGAATATTAAGAATTAGGAATCAGCCAAAAGCTTTATGCTTCATACATTTTGTAAAATGAAGATTCAATGGGGCTTATTGGAATTAACGTTAATTTATAGTATTATATGTATATGTATACGTTTCACTGTAAGAACTCACTTCGTCACTTGTGAAATAATGAAAAACGAATTATGTTACTTCATTCTTGTATAATTGTTACAATTTTTTAATAATTATTGTTCCATTTAACTTTCTGACATTTATATAATAAATTTTTAGTTTTTTATTATTAAATAACTTTTTAATATTCAGGTACATAATCTGTAGAATTATGCATGAATTATTATTATAAACATGCATATTATTATCTAATGATATCGTAAATGTTCGGTATTGATGGATATAAGTTAAACGATAAGGAATTATATCATTTCAGATGTTGATGAATGTAAGAGCAATAATGGGGGATGTGAGCAGCGATGTGTAAATGACCCTGGAGGGTACCATTGTGAATGTAACCTACCATACAGTGTCGCAAGTGACGGTAGAAGATGCGTACAACCCATAGCCATTGCTTTACAGGTACGAAGGTTTTTGTTTCATGATTCATAGAATTATTTTATTTTTACGATTTTTTGTGAAAATAAAACGACCCTCTTTATATAATTCAAGGAAATATATAAATGGATTTATTTAATCCATTTCTATAACAATGTATTCGGTAAGAGAAACTGTTTACACGTCGTATAAACAACTACCTACAATAATAACCTTACACAAAATGAACTGTTACGGTCTCTTTCAAATACTTATGTACGTCACAAATAGACGTTGTAGGCGGCATTCGCTTTGGGCTGCATGTCTAGTTATTTCAAACCTTTGCAGCGTAAGCTCGTCTAGACACGACGTCAATACAAGGAGGACAAAATTTGAGCTTTCTTTGAGAATCAGTCACACATTATTGAGATTGTTACGACTTTTAAGTTATTGACTTATTAAACTACTATTAAAGAATCCTCCTACATTGACCCTACTCATCATAGCCTTATTAACTTATCAAATACAACGAGATTTAGATATAGACAATTCCTACTTTAACAGTTAAATAGTCAAAACTATCGTTTTCTTGTCAGAGATAAAAAATGAAATTAGGTTACTATAAGTAATGCTTGCACAGAAGAAATGACTGAAAATGATTTCCCTTCAAGTATCCATAATACCGCAGGCGAGCACTGTTTATCAACTACTGTTCCGATCGTAAATGTGGTTCGCTGCTGAGATATGCATTGAGCGCAGATGCTGTTTCTGGCGCCGAAACGACGATTGGAAATTTCTATTAAAGGCAGATGTCACCAACAATATAGCGTTTAATAGGATACCATAATATTAGGCGTTATTGACTTATATTTTATTTCCTTAATGAGACATATTTCCTATAGTCGCAATACTAATTTTTTCCTAGGAGCCGCTACCACTAGTCCGCGCGTCTTCCCGCTGTTACGCACCTTGCGACACTGTGTCATGGCTGTCAAGAAAAGTCAAGCAACTTAGCGATCAATTACATACGACACAGGCCGCACTTAAAAAGATATTGGAAAACCCAGTCATAAAAGGCGAAGGTAGATATGTACCACAAATACAGCACTTCTTGATAAACAAACGTTATTTCTACATGAATTAAATTCAACATTATTATAGTAACTAATAACACAGTCAATCAATTTGTATTTTTAATATTGCTTCCACGCATTATTCCAAATATCCTTTCATTTATTGATCCCTAATACTCAAGAAATCTAATGGACTAGTAGACCACGTGTATGTGGCTAAACGAAAATCTAAATTAATATTTTCAAATATCATATTCAAGTGGACTTTTCGTAACCGCAAGTACTGCTTCTATTATGGCTAAAAATATTTATTTAATTTGTTTTAACAAAGATGTTCGACAAAATTAAATTAGGGAGCAGATATTTTTAGTGTTATACTCATATAACAACGCGACAAACAAATTATTGACTGTCAATCAATTTCCTCGTGTAATTAAAAGCACTACATTTAAATAAATTGTTATTTAATTGGTAGATGCAGATCGCTTCGCAGAAGGCACGTACACCCATAGGGTGCTAGACGCAACGGCGCCGTTGGAAGGTGGTTACTGCCGATGTGAAAGAGGGCCGAGGGTTTGTACTATTCCTAAAAACACTTTTCAACATTATGTTATAACGTTTAGTAATAACCTGAGAAAGGTTATCTCTTCCAATTAAGTAAATACTCTTGTTATTAAAATGCAAAACCATTTATGAAGTACCTTAATTGACAAAAAGGAACTTTTTTTTAAACAAGAATAATGGCTAAGAATTATAAAAGGAATTTAGTAGAAACTAGCTATTATAAATTTAAAAAATGGTATATTTTTTATAATAAACTATTTTATTCCAGGGTCCACCTGGTCCATCTGGTATGGAAGGGCCAAAGGGAGACATTGGACCACGGGGACCGCGAGGTGCGCGTGGACCAAAAGGTTCGCTTGACCTCATGCTACTGCTGCTAGCGGACATTAGGCACGACATACATAATCTAGAAGAAAAAGTTTACAAAGATGGTGAACGGTAATAAGAAACTCATTAAATTGTTATCTAAATTACATAATACGTACACCGCTCTACTGTGTTATTACACACACATTTTGCTGTGCTTGCACTGTTAAATAATCGGTTTCCTTAGTGTTATTACACACTTCACCGACCCATGTAAGAGCGTAAGCATAGCTCGGCAGAGCCTGGACTGTGGTCACAAGATTTCTTGGAATAAAACTCCCAAGAAGTCTTGTGATCTAGCCAAAAAAATATTGAGAACGCCAAAGATTTGAATTTTACGTGTACGTGTGTATGAGACTAAAAATCTAGGTTTTAATATCTAGGTTTCACCATAAATATATGCTGAAACCTAGATATTAAAATTAGATATTATATATATATTAAGTTTGAAGCGCTGTTTGTAATGTAATGATGTGCCAATCTTAATTAGATAGAAGTTTTTTTCTTTGGGGTTAGCATAATATTGTAACTGTGTTTGCCTCTGCCCTAGTGGCCTACTGTAGAACTGTTAAGTACTCCCCCTGAAGGTTGCGCTGCAGAGATTCACCCACCTGACCAGTATCTAGTTACGATACTTCTTGTTTTAAAAATAATAAACAACGCCTTGCCCATGTAATTTTTTAGTATTATAACATACTAAAAAATAAATTATTATAATAATGTATTTAACTGTATATCTTATTTTCAAGGCCAGAACGTTTCAATCTGCAGAAGGCTTGGCGTCGCCAACACAAGCAAGAACAGTTAGAAAAAGAGCGCAAAATAGAACAAGAACTGGAAGCATACACCGCGCCTGCCATCGTCGGCGCCGGGCCCGTCGAGATATCTCCACGCGGTATGTTCTCAAAAACAAAGTGTATCGATGTTATGCATCGAAATAAAAGTACTTTATCATTTTTAAGGAATATATTGGGCGGAAACCTACCTTTAAAGGAGCAGGGAAGAAATAAGGCTAATTAGAAATTCACTATTTTTTAAAAGGATTTTTCCTTTGTTGTCTACAAACAGATTTTATATCCTGATGTATTTTATTTTATCGTTAGGTCTAAATGGCGAAATCATTCGAGACTCGGAGACCACAACAGATTGGACACTGATCAAAGGTGATCAAAGTACCGATGCTCTGGAATTTGAAGACATGGACGAGAAACTTAAACAACTCCGACTCCTGGCAAACGCAACTAGTTCCGGAGATGACGAAGACGATGTTGACACTGATTACGATTATAGTTTCTACTAGGAATACATAATTTATGATAAATAGCGTATCTTGTTTCAATCACTAATCCCTGATTTATTTGTAAAAAATCTTTAAAAATGAGAAAAGTTCCGTTGATAAGTCAGTAGTAGATGTCTACTAGGTTAATAGGGCTTTGTGCAAGCCCATCTGGGTAGGTACCACCCATAAATTCCATATTTCACCGCCGCAATATGAACTAAGATAATGTGTACTTTATACGTGAAAACTCAAAAAAAATTATAAGCCCGACCTGGACATGCAACCTAGGACCTAGTGATCTACGGCCTTCTAGTCACTAGACCAACGAGGCTGTCTCATAAAACGAAATGTATCAGATATACGTTATAAATAAATATATTTATTTTCGGGTACACCTTTTATACAACAATCGATATAATAAAATCAAACTGTAATTAATATAGATAATATTTATTTTAATATACGAATACAATGCAAATAAAATTCTTCACTATGACACATACAATAAGGAATAGTTTAGCTCGCAACTGACGGCTCGTACTGAGCAGCTACGCGCTTGAATTCATTGGCCTTAGCGTTGTACTCTTTAGTGAAGGGGTGTTCAGGGTGTGAATCCAACAGCTGATCGAGGTAGCGAGATGATACCTGAAAAAATAATACTTATATTTCTTAGAGCGTAATTAAACAGTTAAACAAGTGTTTTACTTGAACTTCATTCAACCACTGTTCTAAATAATATATTCATTATTAAAGGAATAATTATGTTGTTGTGGAACAAGAATATGTTTGTATAATTCTCTCAATAGCAGAATGCTACGAAACCTTGTCAAAGTAAATAACGAAAAATAGTTTTCGAACGAAAGAGCGTTGGCACAGAAGTTCTAAGCAGAAATTATCCAACTCTGACAGACCAAAGTATCTATGAAGAAGTGATTATATCTTTTAATATATCTTTTCCACTCATTATTAATCTAATTACTATGATAATTATACAATCATAAATCTTTTAAAGTAACAAATTACGATCAAAAATTCACACAAACAAATGAGAGTAACAACAAATCCTGTCATACATGAGCAACGACAGTAACAGTTGAGTTTGAACAATGTGTCTAGACACAAATATAATTTTTTTTTAATACTGTAAAATGCACTTTATTTATACCACAACAAAGTACAGTATTATGAGTATTACACGAAAAAGCGATTATTATAAACCCTATTCATAGTTTGATAATATCATATCATCGTTGTTGAAATTAAAAAGTCACAAATGCTAATAACAAAACAAAGCCTTTCATTGAAAATATTGTTTAAAAAAGAAAATAAATAAAGTGTTGAGACAATTATATTACACTATTTAGTTAATAAAAAGAAGGCTATGTCCCCTATGATTGACTTTCCTATTGGATCAATATACCAATTAATTATATTATACTGAGTTTTACAAAATATATCTTTCTTTCTATGCCAAAACCCCAAGTATGGGCTCCTATGATAAATATAATAAGGCAAAGTTATGCTTACTTCAGGCGGCTTGCCGCTGTGAGCAGCCGTGACGGCCAGACCTAGGAGCAACTCAGGCTGTTGTGGAGCTCGAGCTTGAGCCTCTGTTAACATCTGCTCAGCTTCCTCCCACATGCCTGCAATAATGAAAATAAAAATAAGTCTAACACAGAGAAATGAAGAAAATCCACAATAAGATATAATGATTAATTGTTCAAGTACCTGCACCTATGAATCGTCAACTTACAGGATTATATTAAATGTAAAGCTAATACTGATTTTAACCGAGAATAACTGACAACAACCTAATATAATAAATACTTAAATTTCAAAGCAAATTTAAGAAAGAAGTGAACCTCTGGAAGCAGCTGCAGCAGCACCTACAGCTGCGGGTCCGGCGCCCAGAGCTCCGAGGCGTTCAGCCAATTCCATTATACTGTAGTGCGCATCTTGTACTCCAGGCCCACCCTAAAACAAATAATCAATGTAAGTATCTTAATAGATTAACAATAAATTATCAACAATTATAATTAATATCCAGGTAGGTCAAGATAGGAACTACAATCAATTTTATTTAACAGTCAATACTGCTCTACTGTAGTCAATATTGTGTGTGCACATATATTATGCTGAGTAGACTGATAGAGACAAAAGTAGATTGCTTGGTGAAATACACACAGATTAATATAATAGAACTTGAGTAGAATTCTCAGTTTGAGGGATGAGTGAGCCAGTATACAGACATAACATCATCCGTCCATCCATCAACATCATGATCATGATACTATCATATTGATTGAGTAAGGAAATTTCAATGCCATATCAGTGAAGGTCAAGTAACTCGTGCATCTATCAGCTTAAATATTGAAATACAAAAACATACCTGTGCCAAATTGAGCCAAGCCTGAGCTAATTGTGTAAGAGTGCTGTCATCTTCAATATCTTGCAATGCTTTCAGCTGCTTGCGAGCGAGGTCTGGTCGATTCATAGCCAACAGGCATTGTAAAGTGAATGCACGCAGCTCCAATGCCTCGGCTCCATGGAGGATTCTGAAATAAATTGATCAAAGAGTTAAGATTTGATCATTACAGATTTTAATCCAGATGTCCTCATATTAACATTCTTTTTATTTCACAATACATATTATACGATGCTGTAGTTTGTTTAGGAAAATAGGTACTACGAAATGTAAATGTAAATTTGCACACATAAACAGAGATCCCAGTTGTAATTAATTTGTTACGCAATATTTTTGCAATATGAGTAATTTATATTGTGGGTTTTATAATTTACATTGAATTCTATTACTAATGTTTAATATATTATTTATTAATTATATCAAATGTATTGTTTTTTAATGGACTTTATTTTGATACGTAATGGCTTAAATGTTTATTTCATTTCACAAATAAATGAATACAATTTTATGTAAATAAAAAAATATCATTTTAATTTCAACAAATATTACCGTATTATAGTATTTAACAATTGCTTGTTAAATATAACAGTAAAACAATACTGTCAAACAAGAAATGACATAATTTTATCATCAATTTGGATTAAAAAAAAAATATGCAATTTCATGTAGTCACTTACTTTAAGGCAGCTTCATAGTTTTCTTCGTGATAGTATATGGTAGCAGCGACAATTAAAAATACTTCATTAGTAAGCTCAGTTCCCTTAGCAACCTGTAAGTGTGTATATAAAACAATAATTAGTAATATATATTAAAATTTCTAGGATGCATAATGTACCAAATATTATAAACGCAAAACTGTTTGTTACACTTTAATGTCTTAACTACTCAACTAATCATTTTTTATAAACACTCTGTATGTGGTAGTGAAAGTCTAAGGGTGGAGCTAGAGATGGTGATTGGTGTCTAGTATTATTATAAACTGTTCTGCTTTAGCTTATTGAGATATGGAGAAATGCTCTATTTTTAAATTTGGTTTTCATCAAGATGTCATGGTGAATTGTCCTGGATACAAATATTACTTGGTGGTAGGGCTTTGTACAAGCCCGTCTGGGTAGGTACCACCCACTCATCAGATATTCTACCGCCAAGTATCAGTACTCTGTATTGTTGTGTTCCGGTTAGAAGGGTGAGTGAGCCAGTGTAATCACAGGCACAAGGGACATAACATCTTAGTTCCCAAGGTTGGTGCTGCATAGGTGATGTAAGGAATGGTTAATATTTCTTACAGCACCTTTGTCTATGGGTGGTGGTGACCATTTACCATCAGGTGGCCCATATGCTCGTTCGCCAACCAATGCCATAAAAAAAAATAAAAAAATGCTATATGAATATTTGGACCAAATATGCAACATTAAAATATGTTTACTTATGACTTACTTACTTACTTAGAAGCAAGGTTATATATCTTTGAAATGAATTATTATTATTTATATTTTTAATATATTTGTAGCAGCAGTATTTTTAATATATTAAATTTATATTTATTTAACAATAAATGGTTCAAATTTTGCCCAAGTTTCAGTAGCACTTTTTATATGCAATTGTTTTGATAATTAATGTAGTGCTCAGCCGTGAAGGAAAACATTGTATCTTGCATGTGTCAGATGAAAATAATCCATGTGTACACAACAATCCACACATTTACATGGATCAGTGTGTTGAAAGTAGCTTATAACCATATTTTCAATCAGTGAGGAGGCTTAAAGCCGACCTCTGGGACATTAATAGGATATTACTTAATTTAAACAATAGTAACAAAACTTACCCTAGTGTCAATGTCAGCCACAATGGCTGGCTTATTAGCATCAGGAGACAAGTATTCCACTAAGCTTTTAAGAGGTTGTAGCATCGGGTCGGCACTTCTAAGTTCTTGAAGTACAATTCTGAAGTTACCTTGGGCAATGTAAGATCTATAGAGTAAAGAATCTCTTTGTAGAGATACCATGGGAGAAGAAGGCTGAAAGTGATAAAAGTTGAAGTTAAGGCAAAAATATTAAAATTCTCCTAAGCATTCGATATTGGCACTTTAGTTGTCAATATTGTTTAATTTTACAGTTTTAAATCTGTAATAATTAACTCACGTTCACATTTTGTGCCTCGTTGATGGCTTGTTGATAGTTTCCAACATAAAAAGCATTTTTAACATCGAAAAGTTCATCAACGTCCTGCTGCTGACGTGCCATCTTGACAAAAAATGTCAATTGTCACTTTGCGACAATGACGGCTAGATTACCAGTTCAAAAACACTGCAAAATTATGAATTAAATGTTATTGAAAAAAATATTGAATGGTTTAAAAATATACTATCGATTCAACTAAATAAAAATCTATTTTTCATTAAAATTAAAGTATATAGAAATATAAAATATATACTTTTCATTTTGTATTTAAAAAAGTAATCTCCTTTTTTGTTCTTTATTAATTTGTACAAACTTTTTGAATAAAACATGCGTCTCACCTTTTCGTATGCTTCAATGAATGTTTTGTGTATAATTCAAAATCCAAATTATGATCGATTGTTAAGAAGACAAGATAAAAAGAAGGTAAGGTGCGATTAAAATACAACTAGTATTTTTATTATTATAACATTCTTTAGAAAGTTCTCTTATCTCTGTAGCGTTCAATGGACAATACAACGCTTTTCAATGATTTTGTTTCAAAAGGTAAGGTAAGTTCCAATTTTTTGCAGGAACAATAAAACCTTCCACAAACTCAGGTATATAAATATTAAGGTGCGCAATTGCTAAGCAAAATTACGCAGTTGTTATATACGAATCAAAATATGAATTCCTTATTGACAAAAACATAAATATTTTAGAAAAATTAAAATAAATTATACTCAGGACTAGTTCGTGAAAATTACTTGTTGTTAGAACTTAGTGCAAGTCTGTCTGAGTAGGTATAACCCACTCATTTTTTGCCGTCAAGCACTTAATATTTTTGCATTCCGCTTTGAAAGCTGAGTGTGCTGTGTAATGATACGTACAAGGGGCATAACATCTTCGTGCTCAAGGTGGGTAGAGCATTGGCGTTGCAAGGGATGGTTGCATGGCCAAATCGCATAGTACCTAATAAGAAATGTTTTTGATAAACAGTTATGAATCCTTGTATATGCATTAGCAATCTATCTTACTATAAATAAAAACATTTTTTTAAATTTAAAACTGCATTATATAATATGCAAGATATTTATGTGACAGTATCATCATGACGGATATACTATATAAAATTTTTCGTATGCCAATATAAATCACTCTTGCAATCGTTAGACGACACCACAAAGCTTTATCGCTATTGCTAACAACTGTCATTCTAATCAAGTTACATTTTAACTAAGTGATTTCCGACACACTGGCCAATATTACGACGTCTATCTTATCTTAAAAGCAATATAACTTATAGCAGGTAACCATTAAAAAAAACTTAAGCCGTGAACAAATGCAGCGCTTAATTGCTGAAATCAGTCTTAAGGCATTCCTAATTTTATGATTTTATTGTACTTTGTATCATTAAAATGAGTTAGTAGATATCGTTGACACGTAGGTACAATAGTAGATATATGCATTTTGTGTGTTTACGATAATGTTACATTGTTATAACTACTCAATGCAAAAAAAATGTTTAGGTTTTTTTAAGTCACATAAATACTACGCAGTTTTTAATGGTATGATTGATTCTGATAACTATATTCAAAGAAAATAAGTAAGCTTAATTAGGTCTTTGTGACAATATATTGTTTACTTAATGTTTCATAACAAATAAAATTTTAAACACATGTAATAATCCTTAAAAAACGAAATACATATCTCAAAACCAAACAATAAAGTAGGCACAAAAAGTCGGACAAGCTACCCAAATTTAATTCAGTTGACGACGTTTCTGTGAATCGACTTTCAATTTACTTTTAAACCCCACAATACACCGAGACGTTTATGAAAACGTCACAACGAAACTTAACCGTCGAGAAAATTATAACCGCCGTATGCAGGCCCGGTGCAGCGACAGATGTTCGGGCCCTGTGAAAGGTCTCTCAAGGTACCTTTGTACCTTGGGGTCATTGGCTTGAATGAATTTTTGCAGCGCAAAATCTTATCGGAACTCACCCAATAATGGGGTAAGATTTATGCGGTGGGAAAGATATTTGATTTAATTTTATTTTAGTAGCCTAACGAAGTGAATTTACTGGGTCGATTTTGATCTGGACGATATCGGTTCTGGATTTAAATGCGAAATTTGAATATACTATTCATTTTCAATAACTTGTTACGTATATGTATTCCTCCATGTATACAGAATAATATTATTTAATGTGAATTTTCTAGAAAGGATGACACAATTTCATATTTTTTTCATAAAGAAACTAAGTTGCTATTATAAATATAACATACAAACTACATATATAACTAACAAATATTTATATTTATTATTAAAATAATTTATGAGTTGCTAACTTTGTATATATATATAATTAACTAATTGTACGTAAAGTAAGTGTAACGAATTATTATATCAATATCGTGTACTTTATTTTTACAAGTCTCGAACCTATACTTCGATAAAATTAGTATTTTAATGTTAAATTTCCTTAAATTTTTGTTATAACACCAAACAATTGTCCGATGTAGTGCAAAGTTCACTGAACTCTACAAGTGCTGACCCTTTTCCATCACAACCCTTATGACGGGCTCCACTCTCGCTGAGACATCGAGGAAGTTTCACAGGGAAGTAAATCTTCCATTTCACTTCCTCTTGCAAAATCACAATATCTTCATCCTTGTCATTTGTTCGCGAAAACTCAACCGATAGCCTCAAATGAGCCTACTGTTATTAAGGAATCTTTTGTGTTTTTCGAAATTGAAAGTTCTTTGATCCCATCGTAGGCTGACATAAATTCTCCGTAGCGATTAAATGATTACGTTTCAGTTGTTTTGATGAAAAGTTGAACCAAATTAATGACGCGAGTTTATTCTGCTGCAGGAAAAGTTTAGCGTTTAATCATAGGGCAAGAAGGTATGAAGAATTACCAAAATATATAACTTCCGATTACTTTTTAACTTCTCCTTAATACGTAAAAGTAAAATATTATTACTTCAAGGTAACTCGAAGCTTCATACGCAGTGACAAATGACAATTTGTTGTTTCATTGTTATTTATAAATTACGCTGTGATAAATAGTTCGATCGGATTATTTATACTTTCTTTATGTAAGGAAACAAATTAAAATCATTTTTTAATAAATGTAATACTATAAATATAAAAAATGCATGTATTTTACTAAATTATATATCCACCAAATAGGGCTATATTCAACCCCCAGAAAATAATGTAGGTATGTATGTGTATGTATATACATAAATTAGTTATCAGGAGTAATTTCGAGCGCCAGTGTAAAAATAAAAATAAAAAGGGTAAAATATATTATTTTTGAATAAATTAAACCATGTGATTTTATTTTTTCTATGATGTACGTAAAGCAGTCGAAACGTCAAATTGTTTAATAAGCAACAGAAAGTATTCTCAAAAAAGGGATTCATCATTTATATTTTCATACCGGAACCGAGCTTCCGATATAAAAAAAAATCGTAAATAAAAACCGAAGAAACTACGGAAACTTTTCGATGCTCCAAAATTGATTCTCCATACAGAACTTGTCTGCGCGCACATCCGCTCCGCTTAGCGCTCACAGTGCGCCGCAAAAAAAAATGCTCACCGGCACAATAGTCCGTCTCGCATCTGCTATCCGGCGTTTTATAAGCAGATGTTCTTAAAGGGGCCAAGAAAAAAATCAGTACCTGCGTACTTTTGTATTACGTATTGTTGTCCCGCCGTGTACTTATTCCTGAACTTGAGTTGCGCGGAGGGTGACAAAGTCGGCGATCGGGATATTCTCACGCATCGAATAACCCCCTTAATTTGAAGTTTGTACTGTCTGTTTAAGGAAATTCTACCGTCGTAATTTGCGTTAATAATAATTAATTAGGTGTTAAGAAATATAGGGTACAAATATATTTGAGAAAAAATACCGATTAATTATCAAGCACTGACAAGCCTTCGCTTTAAGGTGTTTATATACATTATGGGTTTTTATAGCTTTATAAATGTTCTGTTAACGTATATTTTGTGGCTTATAAAATTTGTCATACTTGTTGTGCAATATGCAATGCTTCCTTCGAAACACAGAATTGATATATGTAGAATGTTTTGTTTTATTAATCGGTGATACATATGTACTTTAACATCCCATAGAAGACAAACTTACTCTACGACCATATGCTTGATCTAATCTTGATCTAAATCTGAGCTTGATCTAAATCTATATTGTTGTTTACATACTAAGCTTGAACGTATATTAAGATACTATGTATGTATATGCTTTTAATTATGTCAAGTGTCTATTCTAACGCTTGGACACCCCACAGCACCGACTTTGAACTAAAAATCTATGGATCTTCCATCTCTTGTACTTCTGTACAATGAGATATTTCGTAATTGTGTTGCTTGTTCGTATGTTCCATGTACCTCGAGATTGTCGTCTTGTAAATAAACGTTACGAAGCTCTTTGTATTTGTGAGTTGAGCGTCACCTTGTCTAGGTAAGATTTGTATTCTTCATAGCATTATTGCATGACAAAAATGTCGAAAAAAGACAGACAAAAAGACTATTATCCTTCAAATGCTTATAAAATTTCAGTGATGTCTGCGCCATAAGTATTTATCGTAAGCATTACCTACTTAAATAAGGGTTAAAATAGTGTACCAGTCCGACGATAATCATTTGTTGTATAACAGTTCTAGGTCAAGATTATCTGCGATTTTAGACAGGGTTTTTTTATCTAGTACATCTGATGAAGCTAGGGCATGATAATGAGTATCACCGAATTTCAGACACGGCAGTCAATTTAAAATCAAGCCAATTTCAAAGTCACCGATCAGATGATCATGTGCACAAGTATGTGCCACAAACACGTCTATTCCCTCACTCCAATGAAATGGCAATTTCACGTATCCGTATGACCAATGATGTAATGTGCTCTCCGACACAGCCTTATAATCTAGCCACTGTAGCCTATTCCAATCGAACCCTAGATTTACGTATTCCATGCGTTCTCCTAATAACTCAGCTATACAATTTATGATTAACATATCTTTATTTATAATACAACATAATTCAAATAACTATTTATATCCACTTTAATTTTACTTCCTAAATTTCGATAACAGCTTCGTCGACATTCAAAAAGCCCGCGACCAATGATATCGCTTCAATTCGATGTCAAATGTTGTTTATTTTGCTTTTGTCCACTTTTGATTGGAATAGACTATAGAAATATGTATGTACTCGAAAAATAATTTAGAATATTTAATAAGGATACCGCTTTAATTGTGTTTATTTAATTCGACAATCTACTGGTATAAATTTAATATCCGAAAATCCTTTAACCTTGACTAAAATTGACTTATTTATTTAATTTATATTAAGAAAACCATAAGTAATTAATTTTATTTTTATAACGTTAATTCTGTTCAATCTTTCGGTAATGTTTATATTCTTTAGCAATATTTCATAATTGAATAATATAAGGGTTGTTATAATAAAAAAAATGAAAAGTTAAATGGTAGTAGAGCTTCGTGCAAGCCCGCCTGAGTAGGTACCACCCACCCATCAGATACTCTACCGCCAAACAAAAGTAGGTACTCAGTATTGTTGTGTGCCGGTTTGAAGGGTGACATAACAACTTAGTTCCCAAGGTTGGTGGCGCATTCGCGATGTAAGGAATGGTTAATATTTCTTACAGCGCCATTTTCTATGGGCGATGGTGACCACATACCATAAGGTGGCCCATATGCTCATTCGCCAACCTATACAATATATAAAAAAAGAGTTCTAAAAAAATGTTAATTAAGAAAATATGTGGAAGTAAGAAAAAAAAGAAATGACATTTTAAACTAAATTCAGTTTAGAGCTAAAACGATTTAATGTTGACCTGTTTTTTATTGATTTTTTTAAATTTATCGTATTAAATCTCCATACCAATATATTTTAATCTACACTAAGTATTATTAAATTTTACACAAACTATTATTCTATCTTTGTAAAAACTACAAGTACCTCAAATTTATGGGTTTTTTCAAAGATAAATCTTTAAATATAACAATAAAAGTAATAAACTTACCTAACTAATTCGTCCTCACTCCCTAGTTAGTGACTCCGATTCAGGTACCTACTTAAGTATTTAAAATTCGCCAAATAAAAAAACTGATTCGTTCTTGTTTGTTAAAGTACCCTGCTTTAAACCGGGTCTAATTATAATATGTTTTAAAGAACCCTTTCCTCCGTCGTGTGCACTGTTAATAATAAATCTTTATGTGGAAAATGGATTTCAATGTTGTATTTTTGAACTTTTAACAAATATGTTACGAATTTTTTATTGAGATTATAATAAACATTACATCAATTCATGTAATACTTTATAAACACAATTGAATGATCATCTAAAAAAACTATGGACTAAACTACTGTACTAACAGTATTTAAAACGGGATATTTACCATGTTAAATAAACTTATATAAACTACTGTAGTTGTAAAACGTAACTGATATTATTCATAGGAAAGGTCTTAAAAACCAACCGTAACTACAACAGCAACTGTGAGTTAATCTTTTGATGTGACTTATTTTGATACTAAAATAGAATATTTTTGATATATTTAGAATAATATATCCAAAAAATGTACCCTGCACCCAATGTATGGGGTCATCCTCCTCGTGGGAAGCCAGTTGTCAAGCTGGTCTAATTTGACAAATCAATCAGATGAGACTAATTCTAAGATTAACAAACTGCATCAGCCAAACGTATACTCAGAACTCCTCTCAATGTACCCTGATCAAAACTTTATGATCAGCGTACATTGATGTGCTGCTCAAATTCCCAATTTAGTAATATTTATAGATAGTAATGTATCCTTTAATCACTACTATAGTTCGAAACTTCTAAGATGCTAGGATCAAATATAGGAACTTATGAGGGTTCAGAATAAACACTTTCTTAGTCGACGTAATTATTATGCATTTTTAATTTGTAAACAATTTTACAGATTGTGGAAATTCGTTGAGAGATTAGAATTAATTTAACAGCTTTAAGCACTTCTAAAACTCCGTTAAATCAATGCCAATCCAAACCAGATCCTTTACAAGATGTGCATATTAAAATTACTTAAAAAAATCCACGTATACTAATTGGGACTAATCTGAACATGATTCAAATCCGTTAAAACAAGTATTAAAGTTATGTAAAAGTGTACCCTTAAAGATTTTTATGAATGCTAATTGTCTCCCGTGGATTTAACCTCGTTTTAGGGGTTGGTCGCCAGTTCATGGACATAAAAAGTAACCGATGTTCATCCTTGAACTTCAAGCTTGCTCTATACCAAATTACATCAAATTCGGCTCAGTGAATTGGCCGTGAAAGTGTAACAGACGGACAGAGTACCTTCGTATTTATAATATTAAAGCATAGAGTATAGTATAAAGTACATATATTACAGTATAGATTATAAATAGATAGAGACTACTTTATATACATTAGAACTACGACCGACCCAATAACACGTGGGTGAAAACTACTGGGTATAGATTTTTTTTTATCTGACAGCTATATCACTAAACGATATTTTCTAAGTTTAAATTAATATTTGTTCATTAAAATCTGTGACGATCCCACTGATATGAAATAATTCATTTTAAAATATTAATTTATTATCACCGGCACTGATGGTTAAACTTAATGAATATGTAAATAATAATAAAAAGTAAAATAATAACTTAACTTCTAAACAATCATTGTTGTGTTTCATTGTAAAGAAAGAGCGTGCCATTTCATTTTTGTGTACAGTGGACCTTTGAAGGGCAGGGAAGTGTATCATAAGGCCATAGCCTATTTGCGTATATTTTTTCATAAAAGAAATTAAAATAATTAACACATTTAAAAAAGGAACCCTTCATCATCATCATTTTCATTTTTAATAATATTTATTAGCACGGTGTTTAACTGTGCTAGGTACGATTTTTTTAACATGCTGCTTTATTCTTAATTCAAATGTTCTTTACATCTGTAATGACATAACACCTCATTTTATAGTTACAATAGTAATTTGTTAAAACTGTGATTTTAAATGTGTTAAGTGGAAAATGTAATTCTTGAAAAATGTGCTAAATAAGTTCATTTGAATATTATCTTTATTTAAAGCGCAAAGCTAAGTATATGCTACTGACATACATAGCTGCAATTATCATATTGTTTTATCTCGTTAGCTCAGCTACGTTTTCGCTTGCGCGCTGAGGGGACAGCGAACGTTACCGGCAATAACCTTCTATGTTTTCAACAATAGCAAGTAATACATATACATCTATACATATATATAAAAAAATAAGAGCACTACTATACTGACTATGTGTTAAAAAAGGCGTGTATTTATAATAAATAAATATACGCCTTTTTTAACACTTTTTTGTTACTATATAATTAATATATTAATTGATTTGATTATTTAATTTCCATACAAAATATATACGATGAATTGAATGTAATTATATTGTATTTATTATAGTAAGAACCTGTAAATTTCCCAGTGCTTTGATTAGGTCAACTTTTATTTTAAGGTTTGAGATTATTTTACTACTTTACATGGGAACAGGACTTTGCAAAAGCCCCTGGGTAAGTACCACCCATTCCTAATATATTCTATCGCAATAAGCAATACTTGGTATTTTTTATTCCATTTTGAAGGATGAGTGAGCCATTGTAACTAAATACTCATAACACCTTAATTCCTAAGGTTGGTGGCAAATTGTGAATAATTATTACAGCTGAATGTATATGGGCGATGGTGAACATTTACTATCAGATAGCACATTCCGTCTAGACAGTTAGATCGCCTACCGACGTAATAAAATAAACATGCTGCTGCAATGCAGGGTAGTCTATACGAATATGGCAGACTTCCATCCACAAATTTTCTTATGATGTTGGGCTTTACCGTCGAGCACGGGATTAATTATAAAAATAAATAAATAACATGAAAATTAATCAATGGTGATCGCAGGGACTAGAACCTGCTGATCATCGGCTAAGATTAAAGTATTCTAACCACTGGGCCAAAAACGCCGATGTGCCAGGAACTAAAGAGTTCTAGCCATCGGGCATGAATTAGAATAGATAGAATATAAAAAGAAAGATATTGACTTTTCAACAGCTCTACCATGATTTGCTGACTCTGAAATACGATTCCTTGACTCGAAACGAGTTTTTTTGTTACATATCTGTTACCAATATGTGATAATTGAGAGAGTTCTAGCCTTTGGTAGTGATAATTATAATTTTAAACCATTGATTTATATTTTTCCATTTATTTAACAGCTCTACCATGATCTGCTGGCAGAAAAATATTTGTTTTGAACTCATAACAAGTTTTAAATGATATTTATCACAATGATCTATCAGAAACAAAAAAGTTCCTGCTTTTAAAAATGTTTTCAAACGATTAAAACGGTTTTTCTCGACTTTTTGTGTTCCTACTATTTTTTTTATTTTTCGATGATTTTCTCCCTAAAAATGCCTGAACTATTTCTAAAAAGTATCAGGAACTGTAGAATTCAGCTGTATGCCCTAAGATATCCTATTTATTTTTGATCTGCTGTGATATGATCTGCCACGGGAAGTTAGTAGATCATTTCGTCGATTAATTTTTTTTAGGTAAAAACGTCAGAACTATTTCTAAAGACTATCAGGAACTATAGAACTCTTCTGCATGCTAACAGAACTCACATTTAATTTTGATCTACTGGACAATGATCTGCTAAGTTCACACACATGAAGAACCGGCAAGAAACTCAGAGAAAGTAGTTACTCTTTCAAATTAGTTATTCTTTCAACATTTAAAAATACGAAGTCATGTAAGTTAAATTCAATAATGTATGTAATATATCCTGCCTGGAAGTCAACCAGTATATGTTTTAATTTATAAGTAACATACATAAATACCATAAAACTTTCATAGTACTAGTAATGTGGATTTTAATTTTAAATATTTTCAATAATTATTTTCATGAATCTGATATTACATCATTCCTTACAATTTTAAATTGGAATACATATTTATTTTTTTATAATATTGATTGTAGAAAACATTAAATCAACTCATAAAATATCTTAATATGAGTTGGCAAGCCTGTCCAGATTCAATCGTTAGAATGCGCCTGTTTGACTGTCTCTCTCTTTTCCATTTCAAAGAACAATTAGTTTTTGCACCCTGTGCACTGTACTGTGCACTGTTTCTTCTGCATATCAATGACTTGTTGCAAATCAGGAACATTCACTGCTATGCAGACGACAGCACCGTAGACACCTCATACACCGGCCGTGCTAATATTTCTCGGGAAAACGTCGAAGAAAACCGGAACAAACTTGTGTCGGAAATCGAGTCTTCTTTAAACAAAGTCTCGAACTGGGGCCGGCTAAACCTAGTCCATTTAAACCCCAAAAAAACACAAGTTTGCGCGTTAACCGCCAAAAAAACACCATTCGTCGTATCTCTACGATTTGAGAACATTCCGATAGCCGCCACAGCTAGTATCGGAATACTTGGCGTTGATATTTCGAGCCTCGTTCAGTTCCGCGGTCAATTGGAAGGCAAAGCCAAATGGCATCAAAAAAGCTTGAAGTGCTCAGCAAGGCAAGACAGTATTTTACGTCGGCCCATCGCCTAAGACTATACAAGGCGCAAATTCGACCTCAGATGGAGCACTGCTCTCACCTCTGGGCGAGTGCTCCCCAGTACCAGCTCCTTCCATTTGACCGTATCCAACGTAGAGCAGCTTGAATTATCGACGATCAAGCCCTTTCTGATCTGCTCGATGCTTTGGCTCTGCGTAGAGATGTTGGATCACTCTGCATCTTCTACTGAATTTTCCACGGGGAATGTTCCGAGAAATTGTTTGGATTAATCCCGGCAGCTGAATTTCACCTTCGGACATCTCATCAAAATTCTAAATTTCACCCGCACCACTTAGATGTCCGAAAATCCACAACATCCCGATTTTTAAGGCATTTTCTGCCTCGCACAACCACTCTGTAGAAGCAACTTTCGCCAGCGGTTTTTCCGAACCGATACGACTTGCAACCCCCCTGGTGTTGCAGATGTCCATTAAATATAGCTTGGTATATCAACACAGTTGTAAGGACGATTGTCAGTTCGGGTGATTTCGTAGCGAACGCTGGTAAAACTGTAACAATTACACTAAAACTGCATGGAAAAATTGTAGATATCTAAAAATTCATACAAAATAATTCAGCGACACCAAAACTTTCTTTACTTTGTGGATAAGGTCTGGAGATCTTACAATATTTGTATATTTATTAATTTAAACCTAATATTTCTTGATATCCATTAATTCCAAAATACACAATAGGTTAGAACTCTTGATTTTTAATATATTCGTTCAAGTTAATGGCGGCTAAAATTTCTATGACGATATTTTTTTCTCTTAAACGTTACAAAATTTTGAATAATCTAAGTTGTAGTTTCAGATACATAGCATATAAGGTCACTGAAAAAGTAAGTAAAACGCCTTGACCCCGAGCAACAGTCGAGTTGCCAATGAATAGGTAATACTGCTCAGGAACGCGCTAAACCAGTAGCTTGAAATACTTGAATAGCTTGAAACTTTAAATGGCAAACTTTCTGATAGAAACAAACTATTTTCTACGCTATATTAGATACAAAGAACTTTATTTTTTATGTATAGTAAAGTAAAAGCTTCTAAAGGTCCTACTGCTGGTCAAAAACTTCCTCTCCTTTTGAAGAGATTGGAGGTTTATAGTTTATTCCAGGCTGTGGCAAATTTTCAGACCTCCTTACAATCAAAAAAACACATGCAGATCTCCTTACAATGTTTTCCATATGGGCTTAATATTGTTGTACTTTGGAAACTCAATGAAATAACAATAACGTACATTAGAATTAGTTTTAAAATATATGATGACTTATGCCTGACAGATTTAATTTACAGCGGCCATTCTTAAGAGGCACTAACCAATTGCACAGCGCAGCACTCCACAATTGTCCGAGTAAAAAATGCACTCTCTATTCACTGAGTCTTTTAAAAAAGAAAACTTCAGACGCAGGACCAACGTTTTTACGTGCTTTCCGAGGCACGATTATAAATACTGCCAATTGCCAAACTTCAGGCTGCTACTGAAAATGTATTGACAGAAAAACCCAATAGCTTAAGTGCCGGCTTGGGGTTTGAATCCAGGACCTTAGAATCTTATTCATATGTAGAACAGTAGTGATGACGTTACAGCCCCATAAAACAGTTTTTTTTTAATATCTCCTACGTAACAATTCAAAGTTCTCTATAATATTTCTAATAAAAAATTATATAAAATCACATCTTTGTCAAAGGCGCAGATAAAAGGAAGTGTCAGTAATGATGATGCACCCCGGGTACTCTGAGTCTACTAATGAGGACGGGTGTAACAGCCCTGATTACAATGTATATCCTATAATTATAAGAATAAGGTCTATATTTGAACGGAACTGAATTATGTCTCGGGTCTAGAGTTGCACAAAAGCATATGTTGTACTTACTTTATAGTAATATTAAATATATTTTTAATATTTATAAACAATAAATACGAACCACGTTTGTATAAATTCGCATTGGAGCTGCGTGACGTTTTTGTTTACGAATTATAACAAATGCACCAACCTTGGGAACTAAGACGATATATCCCTTGTTCTTATAGTTACAGTGTCTTACCCTTTAAATTGGAACATAACAATACTAAGTATTGCTACTTGCGCTTAGAATATATGATGGGTAGATTAAATGGTAGGTTACACAAAGCCCCACCAAGTTTAATAGTGGTATAATAAACTTATAACCTTCTATTCGAACCGAAAGGAGGTATTAGCCTAACAGTATATACGATGTTACTTCTTTACTAAATATGGTTCAGGTAGACACCGTTCATTCATCAGATATTTTACCTATGATATGCGATATTGACTGCAATCATCATATTATTTCAAGTAAAGACGAACCAAAATTGTGTATCATCGTCTGCATTTTACGATCGGAGCATCGAGTATCAAGTGTCTTTCTTACAAAGTTCAATATTACATTACTAATTGATACATGTGCTTTCACGCAAAAAAAATAGTTGGCTAGTGTCTGTGATTCCGATATCAGGTTTTATTTTCTTGAACGTAATCGGTATTTTCATACTTCTTTCATTTTCATACATTTCAATGTACCCTTACCAATATATTTTTTAATGATAAATGTAGGCGGACGGCTAAATGGGCTACCTGTTGGTAAGTAGTCATCACCATCTATAGACAATGGCGCTTTAAGAAATATTAACCATTCTTTACATTCCCATTGCGCCACCAACATTGGGAACTAAGATTTTATGTCCCTAGTTCCACTGGATCACTCACCCTTTAAACCGGAACACACCGAAAGCCTTACCAATAAATATTTATTATAATAACATAATAAAATGATGTTTTTAAAAGATCAATAATGACAAAATTCCGAGGCTATATAATTATAATACATTGGATCTAGCAGCCTTTTTAAATGAATAAGGTTTTAGTAAGAAATATTGAAGTGAGAAATATATACCTTTAATCTAAAATTGACTATACTCGTATCTTAGGATTTGACTGTTTACTTCTTTATATGTTCTAATTACATTGATTGTTTATGGTATACATTGTCTGTTGTCAGAGAGTCTCTGAAGGTTTTTGAATTTGTTAACCGTCCGTCTCACAGCATATGAACAAAATCGATAAGCTATGTACATATCGAATGATACATTGGGTAACCTTATTAAAAAGGAGAACGAAGAAGAAGAATGAATAGAAGATCATGTAATGTTAACAAAGAGTACTTCGTTATAATTATTTTAAAATTGTCGCGTTCCTGACGCGTCCGAGGCGTGTCTCGCAGGCACAAGTGAGTTTAAGTTATTCTGAAGTGCTTGACAAAGGGATATACGAGAAACGAGAATACTAGCAGACTTTATTACTTGCAACATTACAATAGCACCAGAATATGAGACAGTCCTAATAATACGGGCAGTATTTACTTATATACATTTATACATTGAATCGTGAGAAGCGCAAAAAAATACCCACTGGTTAAAAACTGCTACATTCGCGTTTATATGATTAAACTCGGGAAATATGTTAAACAACATATAGATGTAAGGAAAAAATTATCGCTGTTGTCCATTCATATATTAAATTGCACTTCCTGTCAAAATTGTCTTATGATCAAATCTTGAACTGAAAGTCTTTGGTTTCGTACGTATCTTTGTCAGAAACGTCCTTGGTCCCATCCTTGGACCCTTCAATCATCTAGCTGAAGACAAAATTGAGTGCCATCGATAAATAATCTTCTACGCGAATCTACATCGTAGTTTCGATGTCAGCAAAATTAGTCTCATTTCTCAATGACTAGTGATATTTTAAGGACCTCTGGAAAGCAAGTAGTTCCTACTCCAGCCGTTAGGTATTCTCATGTTTTAGTGCTCAATGAAACTAGTCGAAATTCCTGGAGCTTAGTTTTTATCTCGAAGAAGTCAAAGTATGATTTCTTAGCACAGTGCTCGCAATCCATTTGCCTCGCCGTTGTAATTTTTTAGTGACCTTGCTCTTTAAGTATCGTATAATCTCCAGTCTAAATATATTGTTTAACATTGGGAAAAAAGGTTGACTTACTACCCAAGTGAGGGTATTATTTAGTCATATTCCATTAAATTTACAGTAGGTACGAAGTGAGCTACTCTGAGATCCTGCAGTGTCACTTAAGTAACGATATATTTTAATGAAATAACTAAAAACTTAATTGGGATTTACAAAAACAAAAAAATAAGTAGGGAATTTTTAACATGTGGTATCGATTCTCTTAACATATATATAGTGTTGTTATTAGTACAGCGTAAAGCTTAACTGATGTAGTTAAAATCTTGTAAGACAGTTTTTATTTTTTTTCCACTGCGAGGAATATGATATTTATGTAATTTAAGACATTAATTTATCTTACAATAACAGAAGTAGCTTAAAGGTTATACGTATTATATTAAGGATGATTAATAAATAAATATTTCATTTTTGAAAACACGTGGAATATCAAAGTTATCTTTAATTATTTAGTTGAAGTATGTAGGTATACTTTCGACTTATTTTATAATGATTTGTAAATATCGTTCAAATAATTCAACATATAAATTAAATATCTCCATATGTATTGAAATTTACGCAATTACATGCCTTGTTATTTGTTTAAGTTTGTACATACAAGTCAAAACGATATTTATTTTTGCTTTACATTATAGGTTCAAAGCAATCGAAACAAAAAAAAAACGCTAAGAAAAATTATAATCTTTAAGTTTTATTTGTATTTTTGACTTAAACTAATAACAATTTCATTTAGTACCGTATCTTTTAAGTCACTAATTGAAAGTGAGAAGTTAATAAATTTTAACTGCCGGCTGACAATTACTCAATTAACCGGTATTCTTATCAGTTGAAAGGTGTCGTACGCCACTACGCGATATAATTACCTGTGATGTGTCATGTGCGATCCGTCTCGCGTTGTCGACGGCGGCAGCGGCAGGGCGGGCGGAAGCTGCGTCGCATCCCGCCCGGTGCAGCGCCACCCGCTCCCTGCGCCGCCCGCCCGGCCCACCGCGCCCCGCACCCCACCGCGCCCCTTCTCACCACCGCGCCACCCCGCCACCTCGCCGCGCCCCTCACAACGCAAGGCGCGTGCGCCCGCCGGCCGGCGACTCAGTTCAACGCCGCGCCGCGACATTAACACACGTGCGTTCCGTTACACGATCAGACGCGGCGCTCGAAACGATCGAACGCGCTACACCAATTTTTGACCAGTGACTCGAGAGGGAAACCTCTCGTAAGCCGACAAGATTGCGTCCCAAGTGGAAATGCCTTCAAGCCTGTTTGGGGAGCTGGGTGGCGGAGGCATGGTAGACCAGCGTGCCTTTCAGCTCGCCCTCGAGCTGAGCATGCTGAACTTCGACGAGAGTATTCCAGCGACGAATCCACTGTCGAGTCCGCTCGGCTTCGCGCCGCCGCCCGACGACCGTGCGAAGAAATCTCAAAACATGACCGAGTGCGTGCCCGTGCCCTCCTCTGAGCACGTTGCGGAGATCGTCGGCAGACAAGGTAGGATCGTCTTCCCGTTGAGGTTATGTCGTGCCGTATTTTTGCGACCTGCGCTACCCTTACATAAGGGCGCACGTGCCGCGCCGGCTTGCTTTTAGGTTATGTTCGATCACCGACACTCGCTGACGAAATTCCTACTATGTAGCAGTCAACTTCCCCGCCTGCTGTTTTTGTTTACCCGCAAAAGTGCCGTAACAACATCTCGCTAGCTTAAGTTATGTGTTTCGTAGCCGCTTTGATTTAATCGTAGATCGTAGCTTTGTAAACGTAGATGAAACTACATAAATATAAAATAGACCGTGTATAATGAATAAATAATTGTTTGTGTGATTTCCCATGGTGCAGTCGCTCAAAGTAATTTCTCGCCTATAGAGTGTGGTAAATGCTTACCCGAGCTGTTCAAAAAACTACGATCCACTAATTAAAAGATGCGACGAACAAAAAATGATACCCTTAGTGATGTCGGTAGTTTTTCTCGAGTGCGTAAAAAATTCCGACAAAGGTTCGACGCAGTCTTATCTGAAACTAATTTTTTGAAATGTGCACCGGATTTGCGAAAAAAAAACTAATTGCTGTTCGGGTCCTTTTGTGAGAGTTCGTTTCTTAACTTTAATAGAGTACCTTGAAGCTTTTTTTGTATTATGTATCTACCCCCAAACCACACGCATTTTTTTGGCTAAATTTTTATTTTTTGATTTTACTCATATATTCATAGTCTGAAATATAAAAGTCCTTAACCCATTAAAAAATCAATAATCAAAAAGATAAAAACCGAAAAAAATTGCTTAATAAAAATAAAATTCATACCCACAAGTGACTGATTTTCATAATTCTTCGTACCTATATAAATTTACTAATAAATTTTCCGCGTTTATTCTGTTCACTTTTTTCCATTACCACTTCAATAGTAAAATATTTTACTTTTAATTGCAGGTATTTATTCATATATATACATATTTTTTATAAATTTACCTTAAATAAATTTTCAACCAATATATTCTCAGATCATTAATCTAAAAAAAACGATATATCATTTTTATGGACAATTAACCAATCAAAACGTGATACATTTAAATGAATTGCTAATTCGGCATATCTAATGTTGACTTTGTTTAGTCTGTACCTACTGTCGAAACCACGTGTTTGAACGACAAAACTGATAAGAAGTCCAAATATCCTTCCTTAATTTTTATATTCAATAGATATATTGCATATTTTTATGTTCGTAGGAGGATCCTAATTTAAATAATAAAATAATTCCTTAATTTGAATTAATAGTTTGTTATATTTTAGTATAAAGTTAATATCAAAAAGTTTACCTTGCAATAAAAAGTCTTATCAAAATCGTCTTAGACTTATATTTATGAGCGCGATGTATTTAATTTATTACTTATCGAATTAATTCAGTCTGAATAATATAATATTCGTATTCTCATTATTGTTATGAAAATGTTTACCGATTCTGAATCAACTATTTAAAAAATACTTTTAAAATGTACAGACCCCTCCTAACATATTTTAGGTCGGGGTATTTATAATTCTTATTATAGAAAGATATCCAACTAAGTTGGCGGTAAAAGTACGTCAAGTCTACATCACAATTATGTGGGAATATATATTTTAAGACTACGTCGAATTATCATGAAAATGCATAACCAAATAATACTTTTTTCTATTATTTAAACCATTGCATAAATATTGTATCGTCAAATATAGTAGTTTCAGTTCACATCGAATCACCCCACTCAATCACGTCCCGATTAACCTATCCCGCAATACCGCGTAGCTAGTACCTACATACATACGTCCCGCGCTTTTTAATGAGACGCTCGCGATATAGAAATTGCATTCCGGTGATTGCCCCGAGTCCCGAGTTCCCGACTCGTGATGTATGCACGCCACCTAAACATACCCGACTCGATAATATACTAACAAACTAAGTAGATACTTTCCTTTTGGAACTTATTTTATTTATGTAACCATTTTATTTCGTTTTATCATTTCATCGACATTATATTAGAAATATATGTTTGATGCAATCATGAGGTACTTTAGTTTTTACAAATTTTGGTACACACAGATAGACAAAAACGCTTAGTTATTTTTCTATTATGTCCAAACAACTATGTTATATGATTCCACATGAGCAATAAGTATTGTAAAATTAAAATGTACCTGTAGATCTAATAATGCCAATTTGAAAGTAATAATAATATAAAAACATGATTTAAAACATATGTTTGTAGGCACTGGAATATTAAACTGTTTTACAAAAATAACTAACGCTCAGACGGCGTAACAGAAAGCTGGAAACCTTTCCCAAGAACAATAATACAAAATTATAGTCAACTTATACGTATGTACGTTGCATTTCCAGCCGACTCGTAAAAGCAAAACAAAAAAACGGCCCGGCCGCGACACTTGCAACCTTGTCTAACTCGACTACCAACCGCTTCATTTCACTGTAGATCGTAACGGCAACGGCCCTTTATTGCGACAAGGTGCCATCTGTGGTACATTTCGTATTGTAATGTAGGTTATATCGCTATATTTAGGTCGTTTCGTTTGAAACGGTCTGTTTGTATGTTTTTGTTCTGTGGTGCTTTGATAGTTAACTTTTTCTTCGTTACATATAAATATACCTAATTGTATAGAAAAGTTTTACCGTATAATTCCCTATAATGTAATTATTTATCATATTACCTTTAGTATGACATTCAGGTAATGTTAGAAAAAAAAAATTCTATATGACGTAAAAAACTTAAAAGCTTCAAAGAACATCTTTAGAATTGAATCGTTTTTCTGCGGACCTACCTCGGGCAGTGGTACAATGGTAGAATGGTAGAAATTCAATACGCACTTGGAAACACACAAGTGCTTTCGCGTTGAAGTTTTTATTTATCACAAAGGAGGTACGTTCCTGCGTACCTGAGATTTTTTGCAAACATTTTAATTTGTTTGCTTTAAAGGAAGTTTAAATAAATAGACTTTGTTTAAAAAAAAAAACTTTGTTTATGTTTGCTATATATCTAGTCGATTTTCATAAGTTTACTTGCCAGAAACGACCAGTATCAAATAATATTAAAACAGTAAGGCTACTAGTAGTTTGCATGTTACTGTAGTATTAAATATTAATACAGATATTTAATATTAATTAAAATGATGTAACATTTTGTTTTTAAATTTTTAATTAGAATAATTCATTTGTTTTTTTTTGCAATAGAAAGTTAACGTATTAACTCTTATTGTATTTGATTTCTTCGTAACGCAAAAATATTAATTAAGCTTTTTTATAATATTGTCTAGTTTTCTATACTATGCCAAAATATTATAGCTAACATTGTTTGATGATAAATTATAACACACTACAAACCATCAACATAAATATGACACGAATATGAGGAATAAGAATATTACTTAATTATATCTTCGAATAGTTCTCACTTGCAAAATAGACCTTATTTCACACAAAATAAAACAAGGGGGTAATAAAAAATATATCTCTGTTTATACCAATGTCATGTGTTTGAGACAACGCAAATATACCAAAAGGAGGTTGTTTAAAATTCTCGCGTTTACGCGACACTCCGTGACGTCACGTCCGGCTGCTGACTACTCGCAGCGGGTCGCGACTATCGATAATGTCGATTGTCGATGCTCGATTGTCTTGATGTCGATCGAGCCTCCTGTCGGCACGTTTGTTGTTTTGATTTGTAGTGGCGCGTCGTACGATGTTTTGCATCTTGTAAATTCGGTGTTTTGCAAGGTAAGCGACTCCGTAAAGGACGTGTCACTAGACGTTTTTGGTCTTTGTGTATCATCACCAAGTACACGTTTTGAATTAATTACTAACACTTGTTCACGATTCAAATGATGTTGTCGAACATAGCACCGTTCCCAATCTGCGGCATGTCGGTGTAATTCATCCCCGTCCGTCACGATCCGGTTTTAGTGACGAGTTGCTAGACCGGTTCCACATCAATGACTGCCAACCCCTCTTTCGGCTCTGTTTACTTCCCATCATGATAGTCATGTTTTTAATGTACAATAACTCTCATTTTTGACGTTACCCGTCCGTTCAACCGTTGGTTGTACTATTATTATGGACGAGAAACATCGCGTCTGGGAAAATAACAATTAACGTTATTCGCCTTTTCGATTATATTATATTTAAACGATTTATCTTTATTATTTCACTTCTTAAATATCAATTAATTATGTATGACAATTAATACATGTTATCAATAGAAATCAAAACGCGTGTGTTACGCTTAAAATCTAATTTTTAATTTTTACAAATAAAAAAGTTCAACGAAAGAGAAAACAATCTAGTAAATCACACGTGTGACTAGCGCGTACTAAGATCGCAACACTAGCTAGGCGGTGAGAGGAAATCGACGAGATTTGCAGTGTACTCGGCGTGCGTTCCGGTCGACGCCACCACAGTCAGGGTCAAGGCTTTAGCTCCTGCTTAGTTCTGCACGCCTGGTACATGCAAGGAACGCCCGCCTTGTACTCGTCTTAATAAAAAAAAAAGATTTGATCTTAGCGAATATGACAAATACTAACATTTCGTATAAACTACTCGAAAAAGGAATAAAACCCTTTATTACATGTTGCTATATTTTATTTTTCATGACGGTTATCATTCTGTTTAGTTCATTTAAAACTCATAAACGTCCGATCAGTAGGGTCGCTATATTGCTTGTTAACTGGCTAGCTACTATTACTTTAACAAGATTACACAAATCTCTATCCGTTGACAATTTTTGAATGAAACTTCTTCGTCTTAAAAAATAGAAGAGCATCTGCACCGGCGTGGAGTCGTCCCGAAATTCCACGACCCCGTTTTTTGTGTAACTTGACAGATGCATTCTGGAACGCCGCTAACCTCATCTTGCATCCTTATCACGCTTTCGGAAATAAGTTCCACGGATGTGTATCAACAATGATTTTAAGATATATTTTAAGGTATACTACATCAACTATCTCTTTCGCTCACTGGTTGGTTACTAGTGCGGTGGCGCCAAGCCACCGCTTCGGGAACACAGACGAACTAACTCGCTTTTGTTTGTATTTTACACCGTACATGTTGGATAGCATTCTTAAACATTGTTTTATTTTATTAAACAAAGTGTAGCATATTAACTGTTTAATGTAAAGTGGAATAAATGATAGCAGATCATCATAACTTGATACAGAGGAACATCATGACGTCACAGTGCGTCGGCACCCCCACGTCTGCGAAACTTAGGGACCCTAATGAATGACTTCCTAATTGCCGCGGCAGCACGAATAAACCCGTAATCCGGCGCGAAATCGCGCTCCTCCGTTTAATTGTGGACCTTGAGCCCTTTTGTTTCTGAGTTTGAAATTGAATACCAGACGTCTAGCGACGTGTACTCGTGAACGCAAACGCTTATTTATGGAACAGTTATTGAGTCTTAAACGTCGACTAATCGTGATAGGGAAAAGAGTCTTATGTGACTTAGTATTGGAACTATTGTTGTGCATCAGATAGTAAGTCGAGTGACGTTTTACGCGTTGGCACGAGCTGTCCGTTGTAGAGCGACAAGTCGATATGCTTCCCGCACTAATGTTGACAACAATCCATCTCAGAGTGTCAGGCGGCGCCGCGAATTAGACTCATTCCCATTTCGATTTACTCCTCATCCACGGATCGTAATAAGCGTCCATCCCGCAGGCTACTTCCATTATTGTACTTCTATATGCTGCCATTCTCCGAGAGAACTATGCGAGAGCAATTTATGCTCGAGATTAATTTATTTGTCGCAGACTACATTATTGTATGAAAAAAATACTCGTTCATCTTTCTTGTAAAGGTTTAATGACAGGATACGATGTTAATGCCTTCGAGTCGAAGACGCAGATGTGCGAAATGTAGTCGTAAGAATGTGACCGATCTAGCTGGCAAATGGCAAATGGCTGGCAACAGCACATGTGCCAGTAACGCGAGTTTATATCTCGTAGCCGAACAACAATTGACATTTAACAAAAGTACACGAAGACGAAACTAGTTCGTCATAATCGTTGTGCCTACTTGACCGCAATTATATATTAATCGAACGAAGTAAAATATTCGATGTATCGAGTTTAAAATATTTATAAAGCTTAGGCACGTGACATTTCACACGTTGTAAAATACACGTTGTAAGATAGTATGCCGATTCCCGCTTATCATAATGTTGAGTTTAACATCTGCCTGTAACCGTCAAGTACTTCGTATTTCCACCGTTTCTTCGACCGTTCCTCACACCTGCCACCGCTTCCACCATATCTTCAACTATCACTCGTACTCGTCTTGATATACGTACCTATAATACATAAATTACTATTTCGAAATAGAAAAATTTAAATAAAATATTTATAAAATTTTATTAACATTTATTTCTGAGTATGTAATTTTGTACATATGTCATGTCAATAGGTCAATGAACAGTCATTAACGTTATTGAATGATATTTGCTACGTCTTACCTTTCATTGAATACCACATTCTTATGACGAACGAAAAACTTGTGCAGTAAGTTTAAGAAAAATAACAACTATTTGCAAGGTACCGCTACATTAAAACTGCATACAAGATAAAAATTACTAGACGTAGAATAACAACAATTGTTAAACGAATAATTTTTTTTTATTTATAAACATTTTATAAATTTCGACTTTACTTGTTGTAATATAAAAATATTTTGAAAATAAAATAAATACTGATGATATTTTTTTATTATTGTGGAATACTACAATTGCTACATATCTTAGTGTGAATTTTACGATACGATCATTTTAATTAGTATATATTCGTTTTACTATTAATGATTTATCAAGTAAGTGAACTTAGTGATCATGAAAATATAATAAATAAAAAAACAACTTATTTTGAATTATGTCGCATAATTAAAAAAAAAACGAATATAAACGACAAATTGTACAATTTTATTGGTTGAACATAATTAAAACCTTTTTTTTTTATTATATTAATAATAACTTGTCCACTTCCTCGTGGCTCATTTCGTTAGCACCATGCCTCATCGCAGACATACGAAAAAAATAAACACCTGGTGGCGAGCCATTATAAGCTTAATCCATTGTGAATTAAATTGCTTCCTCTATTCGTGGTAAATTATAGCTTCACTGTTTAATTTGCTATGAGTATTTATGTTTTAAAATATGGTACAAATTTCTACCGTTATTAAAAGTAATTATTATTCTGTACGGTATCTTTAATTGATTGTAATGAGTTTAAAAAGTTAATGTCTACGATCAACATACTCTTTAAGTTACCAAGTTATCGTACCAAATACTCATAGTTATTATTAGATATATAAATAATATATACTAATACCATAAATATTAGTTACTGGTGTCGTCTGCAACTGTAGTGATTATTGTTGACTTTTCTTTTAACATAATGTTTATTAACAATAGTATCAGCTGTCGCCCGTATCACATCAGAGCTGCACCTTGCATTTGCCTACTCGCACCTAACCTACTGATTTAATAATTCTTATTATAAAATATTACCGTTCGTATAATTAAGTTTTATTGAACAGTACTTACTTCATTTAAAAATAATAGTTTCTTATAAATTACAAAACCTACATATAATTATTAATAATTTGACTTTGCAACAGTACGATAACTATTAAAAAAAATTGTTTAAACTCGCTTGTTTATTAAAACTAGTTCATTAGCCTAACACATGGTCAGAATCGGGCTAATTTGTTTATTAATTGTACGAATACGAAATAATTAATCTCTTTACACAAATAAAATTATTCATATAATTTGTGCTAATATATAAATTAAAAAAAAAATCACCAGAACAAAAAAAAAAACGTTCAATATGCCGCAATAAATAAAACTTTTCGGCTGTCTTTACCCCCTTCATGTTAAGATAACTATTATAATTTAAATTGCCGAAGTGATAATTTATATTTTTGTGCATGTAATTACTTTTATTATAAAAATTAAAAGGATAAAATAGTAACAAATCTCGATATCAAAAGATTAAAGTTGTGAGCGCAGCTCGTAATGAATAAATGTAGGTCAACCAACCCTCCCTAATAGTCACCACCGTGCTACCGAGTGTACGCTAACCGCTTCAGCGTTTCGCCGGTAGTCAATTCATTTAAAGGGCAACTATATATAAATAATACACGCGACAGATGTTTTGTCCGTTGGTAATAGGTACGTAATAACCGCATGAGAGCGCAACGGCCAACAAGTTTATTTTAAGTATTGTGAGACTTTTTAGGAATGCAATTTTTACAAATGTTGTATTCATAGTTTAATCTTAGTTACTTAGTACTTAAGTTTTTGAACATACACACAACAAAACTCCCAGCTAAAATATTGTCCGAAATATTGTTTTGTATTCAATGTAAAATCGTATAATATCCCTTAAATAAAAATATTTTATTGTAAAGTTCTAAAAACATTGCAGTACTATGTTCGATTACATCAAATTTTTGAATCAAATGTTATAAATAGATGCATTCGTCTTCGGGTACCCGATCGACTTCAACAGGTGCAGTTAATGTTGATAAGAAAACGGTGACGTGATAAACACGTTATTTCTTCACGTAAATTTCTACCAAAGTACTTTCTGTTGACGCTTTCACTTTTTGTAATGAAATATTTAACTCGTATTTTTTAATACATTTAAAATATTCTAATTAAATTACATTATTAATATTCTTATTGATTTTTTTATGCTTGTTAAATTTGTATTGAAACGTAGACGTCGGCAGTGTTATTCATACTATTCTTATACTACATTTGTACCGCACCGCGGATGCGAGGTTATCGATCCCTTATCAAAATTAGCGGAAACTCGTTACAAATTATTCCTGGTATTCTTAAGAATATATTTCTTAATAAAAATAACACGATGACTTATTATATTAATAATATACAAAATCAGATAAATCGATCAATTTTGCCAAGAATAGAATCCTAAAACTTCACTAATTATCTTTATTATTAAAATATTCATATTATTTAAGTGAAGCATATAAATACAGATTAAAAAAAACATAATTATATTATCCTCACTTCTCACTAACAATCTGCTCATCCACTTCTGTACAACAGAATTACTATCTTTATTGTAAAATGCCTTAACACTCCGCACAAAAGATGCCTTTGTTGAAAAACATAACTGTATGTAGTATCTAAAATGACCACTGAAAAAACGCCGGCCCCACTCAAAAGCCCCGACTCCAAGCCGTTATTAAATCTTGGGTCCTTAAATTCCAGTGAAAGAGTCTACCTGCTCTCATCGATTCCTACCTGCCTTATCGCGTATACTATTAGCGATAAATTAAGTAAATGTTACAAATGAATATATATCTCATCGTGGTTGAAACTGACTGCAACTTCATTATTTTATCATCGCAGTGTTTAGTGCAGGGTTAACGACCTCGCTTAATGCGAGAGGGTGCAGTAACTAAATCTTGTTTACTGTATCGCAAATAGTGCAAGCTCCGGTTACTTTAATTGACACTGACAGATGATTTTTGTGTATTTTTTGTATGAATTACGGCCATGTACCAGAAGCACAGACGGCACGCAGAGCTAGTCGAACTCGTAGCGCGTAGTGGGTGGCGTCCTCTCGTCGTGTAAACCGATATTTCCCTCGTGAAAATGTTCAATGGCCGGTGTCGAGTTGCCACCGAGCGGTGCGTGTCGCCAGCCTTTAGATTTTCGTCTTGCATGCTGGTACATTATTTCGCCTCATTAATTATTATACAGTACATTTTTTCTGCTGAAATGTTCTCGTACGCCACCTGCCAGCATCGGAGGTCGGGGTAAATAGGTTAAGGCACACTTAATATAATGAAGTCACTCCTGAATACAAGTACTTGCCTATGATAATGTTTAAAACAACAAACATTTATTTATGAAATTCGAAGCATTCGGTTACGCTAGGAGTTAAAAGCAAATGCAGCTGGCGGCAAAGCGCCATCTGTGTAACGGCGCCCCGGAAGAGGCAATTTGTTTTGTTTTCGATTTTCGAAACGGTTCGATCCTCGCGTCGCTGAATGCAAATGCAGTGCTCGTATTGTAACGACATCATGACATTTGCACTGTGACACGTGTCCCTAATCTAAGACCGTTGAACATAACGTAAGTTTATCGTAATGAATAATAAATGGTTAATGTTTCAATTTATATTTAAACCCGTACACATGTTTTTTTTTTCATTTCACGTGTAAATGATGACTCGTATAATAAATAATAAAATACTTAGTAATTTATATTCATAGTAACTAGCAAAATCAGTTTAAATAAACAATAAATGGAATTTGTGTATAAACTTTTATTTTTAATTATTTAATTATAAAAAATTGTCGACGCCCTAACTAGGGGCTTTATTTTACTTAAATCTTTTATGATCAATATCCAATTAAATAATAATAAAAATATCGTCTACTGAGTATTTTGTGTATTGTGTTGTAGAGTAGGTTAGGAATACTTTCAAAATATGTAAAGTTTACGAAATATTTCTCGTGAGGCCATCGCTCGACGACATCTGCCGCTTGCACCTGCCGCGCCAACGATAACTCCAGTTTTTACAAGCACCACGTTCGATCACGCCGCTTGATAACTCATACTGCCCTGGTACCTTTTAAAATTATAACCAAAGTCGCTCATACTTCATAACGAATAATGTATGCATGTCTCGTTTATACAATAACATCATTTAAAAGACCTTCATAAATGAACCTCCTTACAGCCTTTTACGTTGCAATTGACACCTGGGGCCTGAAGCCCTTTAAAAATAACTTAAATACGCTCCTCGATATTTGAAACACGCACAAGCGATGCCTATAATTTAGACTTGTGTAGATAATTGAAATAATGCCATTTCGTTACCGTTTCGTGGTTTTTCTTTTTAAACATACGCTTCAAAATATCGTAGACGCGAAAGAAATTTTTATTGTAGAATGGCTATCAATCATTTATCAAATCAAGGGCGACTGGTCATGGATTATCGCATTAATGTTGCATTTAGTAATGTATAAAATGAAATTATATCGAAGGTTGGCGAAGAGCAGCTCTGAAAGCGAGAGCTGTGGAGCGGCATTCCGCAGTAATAATCCTTAGAATCGGCTCCGACGCGACGCATCGAGAACATCGATCCTTTTGCGACACACGATTTCGTTTCAGGCACCATGCTCGCCAGACGTATTAGCTTTCCAGAATGCAAAGGCACACGATAGCTGCCGGCGATTCAATTAGCGTGCATACGGCCACATTAACCTTTTAACGAAATTAAAGATTTAAATAAAAATATGGTCCGTTTACAGATTTGAGGATCGCCCTCGAGACGATTAATTTTAGTTGTAAGATCATTTTTGAACTTAATTATTTATGTGTTTCGCGAGATACAATATAATATCGATAGGCGGCTATTACTAAGTGTATCTAAATTGCTAAACTCTCCGCTGGCGGTATTGAACAACAATTTTAATATAATTGGCAAAGCGGTCAACGCTTCTCGGAAATGATTTTTTTATTTTTTTTTCTCCTTTATTTCCAACATTATCCAATCTCGTTTTTGCACCAGAATCGCTCACACACCTTTGTTCTCCGCTATATTGTTTAAATGAAAAAAAAAACTTATAATGTATGAACCGTGAGTGAAAGTATTTTAAGATGTATTTATAACAATTATAAACGAAATGTGAAATATATTGAATTATATTGTTACAGAACATGATAAGTAGGTAAATTTTGTGTAGAGTATCAAATGAAATTATATATTTAACAAACGTTTTACGCAATACGCATAAAAATGTTAATTAAATAAAACATATGTAAATAAATGTACGTTTTATTTATCTGCGTTGACACAGAAACCCACTCCTCGTAATTAGGGGTAAAACACAACGTAATGTGGCAATGTGGTGCCCGAGGGAAACGCCAGCTGACGGGCCACTCGCCCGCCCGTGAACGCTCTATTCACACATAAAATTTATGCAGTATCAACGATAAGCGCCGCTCGTGACTATATTTTTTATTTCAATACTTTTTATGTATGTATTTCTTAAAAAAAAAAAGTTTAATTAAGGCCATTGGAAACCTCCCAATAAATCACTATTTTAATTTAGAACGCATTTTGCATAAACACAAAGGCAATAAATATGCGATATCGATTTTAGGTATGTCCGACGGATCTTTAAAATACCGACGACATTTCTTACAAAAATGATTTGAATGATTCCACTATCGTCTAATTTAGTTTGACCCCTATTGGACTGCCATAGTACCTTGTCTAAAGGAGAGTATAAACTAAATTAAAAGTCATAATTCATTGGTCGTTAGAATTATAATAGAGCTTTTGATGTGACCGGTGTATTTCAAAGCCGTTTCACATAAACATCGATCTTAAACAAAACGTTTCACAATTCATTTAGATGTTTATCGCTTTAAGACGAAAAACTAATAACGTCATGCTTCTCCAAACTTGTATAGGTGCTTAAAAATGTAGCAGATTTTGTAATCAAAAACATACTTATTTTAAGGGACATTGTTTACATTTTATTTAAGAGAAAACGTTTTTATCATGACTATAATATATATATGTACATTATGAATATTTTAAAACAATGAGTTTATAGTTATCGACAATCATACCGTTTTCCGTTGAGACATTTATAGATTGCCAACTACTAAATAACTAGACCGGTTTCGTCTACTTTACTGCAGTAAAGTAATTTTAAACAGTAATTTTATCCCCAATATAGACGTTTTAATTGATATTCAATTTTAATTATCGAATTATCTAGTTCATTAACTGTCTGGAAATTTTTGCGGCGCAGGCGCAACGTCGTCATCGACTGCAATAGATCAAAGCTCGCTCGCCGGTTGACATATATTTTGATACCTCACGCAGATTATCTTAATGTATGCACATGGATGACTTACTGTTCGCCGGTGGCCTGTTTTTTTTTAACAATGTTACTTGTAAGTCACATTGCTCCGGTCGTGCGAGGTGGTCTCATTCCACCTGTGATCAAGTTTAATGTCGATTTTATGCTCTCTGCCTCTCGTCAATTAAAAAAAAGACAAATATATTACACTTGGTTGACGTCACATGTATTAATTAAAGTTGCGTTCGAGTATATTCGGTAATTTCGTAATCGAAATATCCCGTTAATAAAATTAATGGTGAATTCATATTACATATATACCACAATTAAATTGTCAGAATAAAACATTATCCTCCATCTTTAAATACAAAGCGATTGCACAAACGCGGCAGACATTAGTCCGTTATTTGTTCGATGCTGGCGTCATCCATATAATTTATCATTTTAAACGAATCTCTAATTCTGAATGTTGATCCTCCCATAATCGAAATAATCTTAAGCTAATTTACGAACTACGAACAAATCCGTATTACATTCTGTCTGCATTGAGGAGCCGCCGGTCACGTGGCCGCATTCGAAGTTGGAATAATTGTTTACGGTACGATCGGGTGTATATTAGTTGCACCTCTATATCGTGTTGCCATCCTAAAGCGGTCAATTCCCAGTGCAATGCACTCTGTTACCAAATAACATAATGTCTTCGTCATTCGAGATGACTTTTTGTAGTGTTTTGCCACAATAAAATGTGCATTTTCGGATCAACCTCAAAGTTATTATGATAAGTAGGTAATTAATTTTAAATCGGGTCTTTTATTGAAGCATATTTGTTATAATAAATGTCTAAATGAATAATAATGGTCTGTTATGTTTTTTTAAAACTAATTGGTTGTTTGATATAAAGAAAAAAAAAACATTTTTACTTATAAATATAAACTAGTAATATTGTCGTCAGCCTCATAAAGATAATCCGTATAGAAACATCAACACGAGTTTCTTTGTGATCTTTTATGGCGTCGTCCGTTCCGGCTTTAGGTGACTCTAGTGACCTAAAGTCGACCTATCGCAAACAAAAATAAAGCTTCCCATTCACGATAAAGACATCTCGGACAACCTTGAACTAGTTTAACTGGGCGGGAATAATTCAGCAAGACGGACATGGCAACACCGTGCCGCCGGGGTTAAAAAAACTGATCGTTTCGCCGTATTAGCCCAGACGTATCATTATCTTATTATTATAATATGCTCACTACAATTTGAACACGCGGTGTTGCCTAACGTTAATTTACCTTTTAAATTTAACATATGTCCGATTTCAGTTTTATACAACATGCCTTCATAAAAATAAATTAAATATTTAATTTCACTAAGAACGAATGTTAAAACAGTTGGCATTTTAAATCAAAATCGCATACCAAATTATAAGGTATTAATATTATTTTCTTATTAATGTGTCTTTTGTGTAATGACCTTATATAAGATTTAATGAAGCATCGAGTTGTAATTTAAATATTTCGCCGGCGTTGCGTCAGAGCTGCATCAGTCCAGGACCGGGGTCACACGCGAACCGTTTGATGGAGGTTCATAATAACCTCAAATCATAATCTCAGACGCAGCAAAAAATATCGATATTAATCTTAATCTTCCGTTACCACAAATATTATTAACTCGACTCATTTTATTATTTACAAACGAACAAAAAAAAATTGCCAACGAAATTTAATAAATCAAACTTTATTTAATTTCGGCATCAATTTGCCAATCAATGAATATCATGACGGAGGGGACTCGGAACGGTGTAACCGATAGACTTTATATTACCTCGTTTTATTTGTGAATGTATAAATAAGTAGTTATTTGTACAGTATAATGACAGGTTTGGTGATTGCCTCGCCGGCGTATTGTAATTATGAATCATAAAGACCATGGCGGTTTCGGATCGCGGAAAAAACTGCCAAAAGCTAATCTGTTCACAGTAATTAACCTATCAAGCATTCAGTTGCGTTGAAGGTCGGGTGTAATGAATAGTTTAACGAAGCCCGACTTAAAGGATCGAACGTTGCAAGAGGTTGTGGAAATCGCGTGAGTATAGTTGTGATACGCAACCGCTGTCCGTTTCCCTGGATAAAGAAGTACAACCTCCATTCATTCTTCACAAATTGCCACCAAACAAAGACCTTCTTTTACTGTTGAAGAAAATGAGCGATGTTTTGACATTTCGATGCTTTCATTGCAACGCAATTTGGGTGCGGAGTAATATTATGAACCGATATTGCTGACGGGTGCCATTCTTAAAACTTGTAAAGCTATTAAGTGTTTCGTGATGCAAACTACAAAGGATTATTATGAACAATTTTATACTTCATACTGTGTGAGTGCCAGGTCAAGTAGTGCAACAATTTTTTGCCTTAATAGCAGAGCAATTATTTATTATTTGATGACTAAAAATATTGTATATTTCATTTTCTTATAAGGCATCAATATCAATCGCTCATAAATAATAACCATCGTTCGTTAAGTATAATGGGATTGTATGCTAGCAAGTTATAGAACAAAAAGAGGATTTGAATCAGTTCGTCTCAGTAAACAAGTGCATAGACAAACCAGATTCAGGCTCCCACACATCCACGGCTTCCCTAGTCTGCGGTGAGGAATGATAGGCCGCTACATTTGATACCTCCTATACTTCTATGTGGTCCTTATAGCATATACTTTTTCTTTAATGTAAACTTGTAAATAGAGTTGATATACTTTACTCGTACGATGTGTAGGTAAATAACTGAAAGCAGTCATTCCATTGAAAATACACCTCGGAGTGAAAAAAAAACTTTAGATTTAGCATGAGAATAAATACTTTGATCTCCCATTTCGACGGTATCTGGTAAAGTTAAATCACATCCGCTCGTACATCTCTTCCTTGGATGAAGCCACAGGCGATCGCTAGCGACCAATAAACATAAACTTGCGCGATCTGCGTATTACGTGCATCCGGCGAGCTTTCGTCCGGCGCATGCGCCATTGTCCGCCGGATGTCTTGCGGTCACACGCAATTTCACAACCTCTACACTCTCATGCTATCCTGGTAAGTATAGCTCAATATTAAAACACATTTACAAAATGTATGAAAAATGAAAACAACCCCCGGTGGCTCTTTTTGTGTTGCCTAAGTATACAGATAAATAATATGTTCAATAACAATCTTATACATAAAAAGATAATTTAAAATAAGTTAATAAATAATTAACTTGCATTTATAACAATAATATTATCCAATAAGATAAATAAATGTCTTCAATAACTCATTGTATACCTATTGGAATCGGCAATAAAGTGTGCAGGACATATTATCAAGGTCTGTTATTTATAACCTGACCGCATGTAGAGGTCACATACGAGCTGACATATTTAAAGACGGTTAAGCTGATTTGGCCGACAATGGTAAACAATTGTAGCCTCTAGACAACCGAATAGACGAAAACAATATACTACTAAGGTCGGTGATTGCACCTCATCGATCATATCTGATGTTTCAATCACTTGAAATGTCAACGGTATCAAAAGTTGCAAATATCCCGCGTCCCGGACCTACCCCGATGGTGACGCGTTGACCACGACCTTCCATCTTATTTATGCTCTTATAAATAAACTTTATCTCGTGCCTGAGCGTTTAATGCTGCTTATTATTTATACGTCCTTATACGATCTGTCTGCTAAATCACAATTTCAAAACAATATACCGTACAAGTAACAGTAAGTTAATGATTCAAATGATTCAAATGATTGAGTATTATTTAATTTCAGCCTTTTTTTTATTAAAATTTTATAAAATGTACAAATATCTATATTCTACCGAACCGAACTAGATGTTTCTGCCAGTTTCATTTTGAATATCTAAGCAATATTAGTTAGTAATAGACATGTTTATGTAACAGAAGCAATATGACAATCATCGAGAGCTCAAGGGACTCCATTCATTTCATTGGCGAGTCGTTGACTTATTGCTTTCCGGGCGGTTCAATATGTCACTTGATAACAATGTTACTGCGTTCAATTTTAATAGACTGCGATTCCCGTCTTCAAACACTACCTAGTGCTTATACTTCAATTGTGTTCATAGCTTAAATTTCGTGTTGATTCGGTCGATTTGTGATTAATATTGGACTCGTTTCGGACGTTCTTATCCAGACCCTAACGACCTCGAATTAATGTCGAAAAGGGCAAGAAAACGGAGCATCGAAACTGGATACGCGACCCTAACGCCCTTCGTTTCTTTTACGTTTTAAAGGGTTCTGTAACGGTAAAGCGGCGTACGGCGTTACATTCGGCGCTGTTCGGGCACTGTTGTCATTTCGACAACTAATAACCCAACTAAAGTTCATAATTTATAAGGCGGTCGGAGCGAGCGCTTTTTACCTCTTGCCGACGCCGACGTCTGGGAATCCGCAACAAAGACCGAGCCAGATTCCGTTTTGCATTCCGCGAGTATTCTTGTGCGGCGGATGCCTGCGAATTCGATATTTCGAAATCAAAATTTGCAATGAATCGATCCGTCAGAGAAGCCGTCCGCATAAGCAATAGGTGTCGTACATCGTTTCCCACGCTAATCTCGTATTTAGTACCTACTTATCGATTAATCTCCTTTTTTTCCACTGAGGTGTCAACGCTTTAAAGCTCAAGACTGCATAATGCAAAAGTATCGTCATCGTCGGATTCTCGTGACCTACTTTAGGCGCAATAAACCACCCCGTCAAATTTCGTCTCGCCCGTAGCAAGGCGCGCAGTCGGAGCGGTCTGCTGCCTTTTCGTTTTTAGCAATATCAGCCCCGTTGCATTCCCGATTTTACGATCATCTCGACTGACCAACGCCTGACAGAAAGATCGTAAAAGATCAGATTTTATTTCTTATTGTTCGCCTTACACGAAATCTAATTGAAGTCGGCAGGGCAAGGGCCCACCGTGGTCTTTATGCGCTTTTAATTTTACTGCGTTCGGTACGCTGAATTATGTCCTGCGAACGATAATGACAACTGACGAGAATTCGTTCATTACTTTTTATCACACATTAAAACTTTAAACGGCTCGAGAGAAAATGATATTGAGTAATACAACGTCTCGCGAACTCGAATCGCGCTTGCCTCGAAGTTTTACTCCACGGGGCCCCAGCCCATACCGGAACCGTTAAAATATTATATTTTATTATTACAAAAGACTAAACAAATCAAAAGTTTAATATTTATGGCGAGAATATTTCAATAAAAAGAAATATATACACAGGTTGTAACATGATATTAGTGATTTCGTTATGTATTAAAACAACTAGAACTAGACATACCATTGGCTATTACGAAAAGTTAGCAAATGTAAATTTAGGAAGGTCTCTTAGCAACTGACATTGAAGGGCTTAATCCAATGTTTACAAAGCACGCTAGGTATGTTTAAATGACTGGCATAGAAACTAAGATGGCCGCGTCAAATATGAATAGAATGTTCTAGCTTGAGGCTTACAGTTTAATTCGAAGCCGGGCTCGGGACACCGTGACTCACTTTGTATTCGCCATACGTTAGGCTGCGTCACTCGCCTATCGGAAACGCAAACGACTGAGACGCGTATTTAAACATGTCGTGCCTACTATTATTCCTTTGAAACATCGATCAAAAACATACAACACAAAGAAGCGAGAATTGTTGAAAAGAGTTATAATATTATTTTATTTAACATTTTAACTTGTAAGCTCAATCTCGAGACGTATTTTTAGGCACTATCATAGTTCGTTGTTTATTATATACTTGAATATAATATTAAATAATATAGAAAAGTTCGTGCCAATAAAGCACCACCTTTACTACTGAATCCATATTGACAAAACTTATCAATTTTACGTAAAATATCAAGACATCATATCATATATTTTTGTGTATTAATTTTAATTATATCTTACTAATCTTCCAACAATGAGCGATGTTGAGGCATCTCGATTCAGTTAAATATTCATCAGTTGTTAGTAGAGCTCTTCTTCAATATAAATATCGTATAATGATGGGCATAGTATACAATATAACTAGTTTCCGCCTGCGACTTCGCCCTCGTTTGAGGTGCGGGAGGGGGTTGTATTGTTACAGGTGTGTGTGTGTGTGTGACCATAATCTGTATCTGTGCCAAATTATATTTAGATTGATTTAACGGTTCTAACTTGAATGAGTTACAAACATCCAATCATCCAAACTACCACATAATATTAGTAAGATAAAACATTGTATGAATATAATAAATTAAAAAAGAGAAATAAACACTTTTAATATGCCTTTGATATCATAAAATATAATATCGTATTAAACTTAAAACTTATTTTTTATTAAAATAAATCGTATGGATATAAGTATAAATCTTCAATCTGCGTGTATCCGCCTAACAAATATGCGTGTCGCGTCAACTCATTTCGAACAATTCGTTTCAATAAAATTCCAGACTGTAGGTACATCTCGATTGTTTAAGAGATCAATACGTCAAACTAAGATTTAACAAACAAAAATGTTTTGAATTTTTGTCGTAGTAACTCATGATCGCAAAGGATAAATCGATTATTAATTAAATTTATTTTTAAGTAACAGTGAAGTTTTCCACGTAACTTTAAGTATATTTTATTGTTTTTAAGCCACATAGTCAAAACTCTCACATTCCTTAAATTGAATTATATTCAGATATAAAAAACTATTATAGCCTTAATGAGCCCAAACCCTCGTTATGAGAACGAGTGAATCGATAATAATCGTCAATTGTTTTATTTTCTGACGAAAAAAAAGTTGTTCCGAGATTGTCGTTTACATTTATTTTATTGCGTCTGTGCAGTAAAAATGTTACTTGAATGGTTCTATAGTTGCGATGTAGTTATTAATGTTTTATTTTTATTTGTTCGCAGGTAAATATATCCGTCATGCTGGAGAAGTAAACTACTACTCGTGGTTTCGTATCTCTATTTAAATCTTAATCGCTGACCCGCTTCGTAAATACAGTAAGTTAAAGAGGGTATATTAAAAAAACGACTTCAAAAATACCAGATAAGTTTGTATACGTAGTACATAACTCTTTGAAGTATCTGCCAAGCCCAAGTATTTTGTTTCATTTATCACAATAACAACTTAATTTATTGATAATTGAATATAATTATAATTAAGTACTTACAAATTATATTATTGAATGATAACGACGGTAGCTTGCGAGTGGCGAGCTAACCTTGTATGTAAATGTAAAAAAATAATTCTTCAAAAGCCTGGCACCGAGCGACTTTGGTTTTGTAGTACATATTAAACATTTTAATGAAAAACCCAGTCGAGATATTATAGAGTTATATGGATATTATATGTATATATACTATATCGATATGTGTACAATCATAATTTGTATTATGTTAAAACAATCAGAGTCGACATATAAGCTGTCCGTATACCGTACGCCTCACGTTTTTCTTTTCTTAAGCGTTTTTTTTTAATATTCTATATTCGATGTAACCTACAATATAAATAACTAAGAAAATACCGAACCGTCTAAAAACCATAGATTTTCTCGATCTCTCAGAAAAACAGTATTTTGAACGTCTAAAAAAGGGACCTTTCTGAATAGAATAAAGTTTAAATCCTTCTTAATCGGTCTAGCCATTTTCAAGTACGGTAACAGACATAAAAATAAAATATACGTATCAAGCGCAAATTCCTCCTCTTTTTTGAAGTCGGTTAATGAAACGAATAATTCTTGCCCGAAAATGCAATGTCTCTGGCAATTAATATGTTTATCAGGCGAATATCTGACGCGGCGAGGTCGCCTGCTTTCTTGTAGGCCAGTCTCAGTTTTCTCAGAACCACTGCGTTCTTTTGTTGTCCCTTAAACAAGCATGCACCACGTAACCATCGAAAAAGATTGATTTTGGTTTCGAAATTGTACTTCGGCTGGTACCAGGCCGACATGACTTGAAAGTAGTAATAAGCGATTACTATAAATGCAGTATACTGACCTAGCCCACGCGGAATGGAACACTTTCTTCTAAACTCAAAATGTAACCGTAACTATGAAGCGGACAAGCGTTTCCGGCGCCCGTGACGTCACAGTCGTCTCGCCGCGCCGCGCCGGTCGCCGCCCCTACTACGTAACCTTGGCGCAGTGAGATGCGCTCCGCTCGAAGCTCGGCGTTCTCCGCACGTCGCTTTCATTTTCATTTTTTTTTAATCGAATATTCTATTTATGAGCAATCAGGGCATGGAATCTGCAAAACAATCGAACAGTCGATCAATTTGCAGGATCTAATTCGTACAGACTTCAAAAGTATTCGCCCGGATACAAAAATTATACATATTGAACTCTTGTTGTAAGACAAAATAAAAACAAATATTGGGTAATTTTTCACACGATCCATGAGGGCATAGTTGCCCTAAGCGCGGCGGTCGGGGTGAGCGAACTCACAGCCTGTAATTTCGGACCGCAAAAGGAACAAAATGCATCGAGATCGGTGATTAAAAACCTTTGTCGGTTCTACTAATATTTATATTTTAGCAATGCGCCCGACATCTAATTGGCTGCTTGTACATTTGAGGTGGGTGCGAGCGGCCGCGCGCGGCGCCGACCACCGACGCCTCATTAGTTTTCCTGGTAGTGAAATCATAAACAACAAATTTTTATGGTTAGTAGCATATGTCAAATCGTGACCCAATCGTAACGCGCTGTCCACCGACAAAGGCACGATTGTATTGATATATTCGTATCGGTCACACGTTGTAACACGACAACACGTAGGCATTATACATTTCGTTGTTTAATGAAAAACTATAAATAGCAGCTAAATTATAAATTATTGCAGGTGGTAGGTATAGGTAACTAGTTTCAACTGCCCATTGCGGCTACTCTCGATCGGCCCAAGGTCTGGGATATTGAACCTGACCGGAGCAACAGCACGGCAAGGTCCGCCGCGAAAGAGACGGCTGTACTATCACTCATTGTTATGGGGGAAATGTCGCGGCCACACGCACGCTTTTGGTTGATTGATTCCTTCGACGTATAAACCTTCGACTTCTAATCCGTTCGGTATGCGATGCAAAGCGACTGTCAGAATGGAGCGATCCCGTAAGTACGATACGCACTTCCTCAAACAAAGTTTGATCTGGCGGGAGCGAGACGGGAAACGTTAAGGTCACGTTCGTCCTCCGAGCGATAGGGACAGCTATACGGAGACAAGTGCGCCGGAGACGACAGAGACGGGAGAAGTGCATTGCGCTGACGCATCGCGATCGTCTGAGCGTTTCGTTTTTTTTGTTGACGCTACCCCCGCGGCTTTCGGTTTCGTTGTTTATTAACAGTTCATTCGAATGTCGTTTCGCTAATATCAATCAACAATCTCATAATTAAATCCACCCATCTGACCGTTCGCTTAATTTGGCACTTGTCTGTTCCCACGCGGTTGATGTCATTTTAATTATGAATGGCGGCCTTCAGGAAAGGGATGCCTACAGAGCCGCGCTCCCGTTCAGTACACTGACCCACTGCCTGTGACCGCATTCCTCCCTGCCGCGAATGATTTTCGCTTCGTCAGCGTCCGGCAGTACTTTCAATGATGCATGTGATAATGCAAACATCACAGTTCAATACAAATAAGTAAGAGTACGACAGACGAAACACTTTGAAAACATAAAGAAAGTAAATATCTCGCGCGTTCATTGGCATAATTAAAAATAAATTATATCGCTTTCGGAATGTTAACCAGCGCGTCCTCCCGCCCTCCTGCCGAGAGCGCGTAAACATTTTATCAGTCGGTCTCCCAGAGTACATCTTACTTAACAGCGCGTTAAGAATGTGTCTCGTAGTGCCAAAATTCTGTCGAAATGTTTATATGTTCGATATGATACGTCGTAGTAACACTGACACATTGTAATTGTTAACCTCGATTACCACGTGTTTCGTTATCGCTCACTCGTTTCTAAGACGTAGTAGTGTAGTTCTCACGGCGCCGCAGCTGAGTGCGTTCACACCTAATAAACATCACGGGTCGGAGCGCGGCGCGCGGTTCTCGATCGTGCTGCGTCGAAGCGCTGCTTATTTGTGCTCGACAAACATTCCTCCAGATAAGCCGTGAACGACACGCCTGTGCTTCCCACATCTGCCGCGACCTTGGCTGCCATAGCCCGTTGTGTAACCTCTTTATCAGTCACACTCCCTTGGTACCGCCCGCCTCACCGGCGAATCTCACCGAGTTTTCCGGTCTCGATAACATTATCGTTCTTGTCGAGCAGATGCAAGCAGTAATGAAAGTCAGCCACGCGACTCGTTAAACTAAACAAATCCGGAAGATATATAAGAAGCTTAGGACTATAAAAATCCACCACGTGGCCTCGAACCTCGTTAACATAATTACAGTTTTCGACTGGACCGACGGGTTTCGCCGCTCACTCCGATATATATTATCGCACGGCTTAATATCGGCAATGGCGCTCGATTGAAACCGAAAGTAGTATCGCAGAAGGTTGCTTAAAAATAAGTCGTAAAGCGAGACATCTTTATCATTGTGACAAAGGTCGTCAGGGGAATAAAAAGTGAAAAAGATGTTTGAATAGAACACGAAGCGCACCCGGCGAGTGTTTTGTTGACATTTCAGTTATGACTTATGGTTAGCACGAGATGTGCGCCGCGGCGGTCCTTCCGTGAGCTTTTATTATTCCGGTTATAAATTAAACTGTGCTCGTTAATCGGCCCTTTAATCCGTCTGGGCGTTGACTCCAGGCCGGCTTGCGACAACGCTCATTTGTGCCTAATATAAATGTAGTAAAATATAAATGACGTATGTCTTTTCACGCGATGCTTGAGCGAGAGAAAAACTCACAATAAGGTCCGGTGGACGACTCATCGTCGTGGAATGTGGCTGCATCGCACAGCCTCCGATATTAAAGTCTAAACCATTTCTCGCTCGTACGACGCCGCGCCCGCGACTCCGCACATCTCACGGGCCCGACCTCCGTGCAACAGTTGTTATTTGAGGCTATTAGATATCGACGTGAGATAATTTCGATGGTTGGATTTTTTGTACGTTATTGTTAGCCTCGAATGATACACTGCTTGAATATTTAGCGATATCCGCTGACTTCACCGCTTATAAAAAATGGCGAATAATTAGTCAATAAAAATTCCGCCGATTATATAGCGACTTGTTACACGGGCGTTACGTAATTGGAGTAAACGACCTAAGAGTTGGTGGTCCGAACGAAGGTCTTGGGTACCACGTGGTGGCAGCATGTGGCCTTTATCGCCGCCGCTGCCGTTAACAAATTAATTACTACTAAAATTTAAATAAAAATCAAACGCTTGGTTCCATTCTTGGTAAGACTCGTTTTGAAAAGGCACCTTACAAAGTAATTACACAATAAAACAAGGAGACTAATAATTGCGTTACTATAACTTTTTTTATGACGTGAATACATGCTCATACAATTTATACTAAAAATCTAAAACTGCTGAATACGAGCAGTTAAAGTCAAAAAAAATCATTATTCGAATACCAGAACAAAATAACAGACGGTTTTGTAGTGAACATTCTACAGAGCTACTTATGTTTGTAAGCTTATTATTTGGGCGGATACGGAGCGGGCGATGGACGGCGTCCTTGACCGGGCGTCGCGGCGGCGCTCCGCAGTAAACAAATTGAATGAACCGCGTACGCTCGCATGTTGTACACCATTCATGTGTGCGCCGTTAACGCACGATAATTCAAGTGTATGTTTTAACAAGGTGTATCACGGCCGTCGCCGATGACGCGTCGATGATGGGACGTTTACACGAGCCGTTGGAATTTATTGAGTAAGGGTAGGTCTTATAAAGTGAAATAAAACTGATAATTCAAACTATAATATCTATTTTAATTAATTTAATATTTATGATAGCAGATTGTTGTGTAAAGTGTGATATTTTGAATGCGAAATATGTAATTTCGAAATAAAAAATTACAAATTAACTTAATTAGTTAATTAGGAAAATGGTAATAACGTAACCTCGCTCACTTTTAAAATAAATATCATAACTAGTAAAAAATTTACAATGTCGTGTTGTCAACATCGTAATTAGCCGTGTGTACAACGGAAATGAAGCGTCATGGCTCAAGCGCCTTTACAAGACGTACTGACTCACAGACGCAGGCGAAGATGATAGTTCCATCTCATTTAGATCCATTTATCTATTTACAAATGATGATTCTACATTGTAACTGATAGGACAACACTCAAAGTTTATCAGCATAGACACGAGGTATGTCCTTGAAGAAGTTGTCCATCGTTGGCAGCAGTGTGTGTGACGGAAACTTGGCGTCACGGCTCGAGGCGCCCCTTCAAGACGTGCTCGGCATGGCGCGGGCGCACGGTTCCATCTCATTTGCAGCCATTTCCCTCTATTTACAAAGGACGCTAGTATTACCTAAATAGTGAAACTGATAGTAGACAAGACATTCCAAGTTTTCAACTAGTTGAATATACAAATTTGAAGTAGAAACTTATGTATTAATGAGTAAAATATATCCGAGCTTATTTATGCGACTTTATTTTTTTATTTAGACTATAAAGAATTATGAAACTCATGAATAATTCTAATATACCTCTAATGTACCTCTAACATAACTACATAGATACATGATATAATCATTTATACCGACAAAAATTACGAGCTTATCTTATCAAAACGATATGCAAAATTAATCATCTAATATATTCTTTTATTACTGGTATATTAACGCAAATGCACAATAACTGGGGCTCCACAAGTAACAATTACGGAATGTTATAATTTGCGGAAGGCTGAGGGGGGTGAACGGCCGGCGCGCGACCGATCGCTCCGAAGGTCAAGGCGGATCGGCATCTAGCTGCAACGAAAGAAAAAGTGACTCCCAAACCTGAATAGAATACCGACGAGTAAAAATGAAAGGGACTAAGCACTTTTACTTGTGTTTGGCCAATTTTTTTTGCGTATGATTTTAATAATTTATGCTAAAAGTCTATGTCCGTGAAACTAAAGTTACTTGATATTGTTTCGGAAATTTTAATAGTCTGAAATGATGTTTTAAAGTCTTGTATACACGTTTTTAAACATAGAAAGTAAATCGTCTTCGTTTTTTAATAAATATTGAACTACGTCTAACATTATTGAAATTAACTTACATTCTATAGAAATAGAAATGTTGAAAAAAAAATCTAAACAACGTAACTTAATTTTTCAATGATTGTTTAATGGTATTAAATTATTATATATATTCATTGTCTTGTGTATAAATAGTCTCGTGCTATTGCCATTGAATCTATACAATAAAATATTCGATGCGTGTGAATAATCTCGTAAACGTTAGAATATCCTGGTGGTTAGGTCATTCAGCGGTCATCGACCCGCCAATTATTTAAAATACGTGTCAATATTTCATAGTCTATTTCTGTGACCTTAATAAATAAACTAGTATGAAAAAACGATACAAATTAATTAAAATAATAGTTGTACCGGAACTTTTGTCTACCTACTTGAATAAATGGCACAAAAACAATTATAGAACAGGTAAATAGTGAACAATAATAATTATATATTTAAAAAAAAATGTTTTTACAAAACAGATTTTATAATAGAATAATTAAATGCTTAATTTATAACTTTTGCGTACAATCGTGAATAAATAAAAATAAATAAATAAAAAACGTAGATTCCTATTTATTTATTCTTATAAGGCTTGATTTCGAATATAATTTTATTTTATTTTATCAAATTACTTTTATTCTTATTAATATAATGATTACATTTTTTGATTATGTATTATAGATCTGAAAAATATTTTTGAATATGTTTTACGCAACAAAACACGAACACTTAGAAAATAACAAATTGTAAGTAGAAAACTATTATTAAAACCTGACATCTGGTGCCCTAAATAGAAACTATTTTTGGCTTACATGCTACAGAAAATTCATAATTAAAAATAATTGTGCGGGTCGCCTAGTTGTCATTAAGTAACAACAAATTGTATCGAGTAAATTTAAAGATAAATAATATGATGAGCATTTTTTTTTAATTCGAAATTTGGTTCTTGTTTAATTGTTTTCGAAAGTTGATCATATAGCGTACCCTAATACTTTTAGTTTAAGTTATATAACTGTAATAAAATAATATTATTATTATACTAAAAAATGTGGAAAAACTGTATTTTATATTTTTTATAAGTAATTTGACAGTTTATGATTAAATAATATATTCAATACAAATGCCAATCAGCTGACTCTATATTAGGGTAAAAATTGGGCCGTTAAGACTGGACATACAGTTGGCAGGATTTTATTTTTGTCACTTTTGATATGCTGATTACTTATAACCATATATATTTTTACGACTGTACAAATGTATATTGTAAAAATTAACCAATATTAACACATCACACAAATCTACAAATCTTGCTTTATATATATTACTGAGATCAATATTGGCGTTTGAACAAGAATACATATCTGTCTCGTACGATATCCACGTAGTTTGTTTGCAGTTCGGAAGATTCCGCAACGAAGTTTTTTGCTCGCGAAATTCTATCGCATGCAGCCGCACCCTAATTAAAATGTTCGAAACCGAATCCCTGCGGTCGCGATCTGTATCAGTTTTGCTTAATGGGGCGTTCTACAGCCGATTTGACGTCTAAAAACTTGCTCCTAACTTCAGCTTGTAGGTCACTCATTGTGAATGGATCTTTACATCGATTTTTAATTTTTACATTAGCATTATCGATATATTCTCATTAATATAGATATATTTTAAATTAGTAACGATTCTGGGTGTATTCAATGATGCAAATTTGAACTTTTGTACTTATAAAGTATTGGAAACAATTAATTAAAATATCTATCTTTGTTTTAAAAATTTCCATTGTAATGGCGGCATTATCAATTTCAAGCATGGAGCAGACACGGGTCTCGATTTTTCTTCAAACGTGAATGAAAGACCTTCAAAATATGAACCCAGAACGAAAATCATAACGATTAGTTCGTGCGTTTATTTATTGTAACGATCAGACTAATTATTTCACAGCTTAATCTAATTTGCTACGCATCGTGGTTCGAATAGTATTCACAATAAGTATCATACCGGCTCATGGAATGTTCTTGTTTGATAGTTAAACATCCTTGCGATGGCGCTGGATTAATTAACTGACTACTTACGCAGAGGTTTTAGCGAAAAGTTTACATTTCGTATAGACTTCGTTATTCGATGATTTCCATAATATCCAGCAGACTTCAGAATTAAATAAAAGGATGTGCTCTGAGCTATGGATAACAAAAAGTAGTTTCTGTTTAAAAAACGTTGACTGCTGATATTCGACTTCTGCGTGGCTGAATTTCTATCAGTATTGGAGTTTACTAAAGGTATGTACAGTATTTTGATAGTAGGGTCGGATGCACCTAGCCCGACAAATGTCACTCGGTGAGCCGCCGCCGCTTTTAGTCGCTCCAAAATAGACGCCGCGTTCATCAACCCCTCACATTCGTCATCGCAGCAACTCTCAGCTGACCTTTTACATCGATGTCTTTGTATCTGACAGTCGTGAAACTATCAATAATAACAAGTAATGGACTTCTTGTAACGCTGTTGCATCGTCGCCGATCAACGTATTTTTTCCACTTAAATGTTTTCACTATTGCTTATTTTAATCTTATGCCGATATCCTTGGATAAATCATATAACATCGGGTCGATTATCCGTATGTAATTTGGAGCTGTCAAATCGAATCCGAAATTAATTGAGTGTTCGTTTCAAACGGACCCGAACCGCAACGATACGCTGCAATTTCGACCCGTCATAATGACGGAGCAGCAAAAACTTTTGACACTTCGCTGCCAAAAAATAACAATCGATTATTTGATTTCATTTGAATAGGTCTTTGTAAATAAACGCAAACTTGGGAGACGAAGGTTTATTTGTAGAGGACGATTGTGAAGTCAAAGTTTCCTGTAATAGTCGGATATGGAAAATTCTAAACATTTAGTGTATGTAAACAAACATACATTAAATGACTCGATAGACATCATATCACTCTTGACTACAGAGACCGTTTTGAATTTCATGTATTAGTTACGTTCAGAAAATTAGTATCTACGTGAAAGTTGAATTACTTTATTTTATTCAGACTACCGAGTGTATTACGAAATCGATGCCAGTCGCACGCGATGCGATCGCCAATACGTCACAAAAAGCTTGTACATCGACATTTCTACTAGCTCTGTTATTTCTAGCGCCGTCGCAGGCGCCAACTTTAGATTAGATACAGGTCCCGTTTGCAGCGAGCGCAATATTTCAGAAGCCTATTAAGCAATCCGTCAATCGAATCCTAACTACGAATCTCCCATAGATTAACTAATACGTAGAAGGAATATTCCGACCTCTGTTATTATTGTACGATTTCAGTTGTTTAATCATTTTTATTTGATGAAATGATAAAACGAGAGTCAAGTTACTCCGCACGTTGTAGCACAGCGTGTGGCGACCTCTTCCCATAACTCTCGGAGTCGAGCGTTGCCGGTGGCACGGAAAGCGAATTTTTACATACCACTTTATTTACCTCGTCCACTGAAACATTATCCTGGTGGGGCTGACCTTTAAAGATTAACACGTATAAAACAACACTCGATAATGTTACTGCGTCAATCACAATTGGATTTTAAGCAATATTATATTACGTTATTGTTAAATTGTGAGGAAGTAAGCGGTGGTGTTATTTTTATTACTATGGCCATAATTGCTTGTAATAATGGTATAATTAACTAGTGATATATCGGTATCAATATTGTTACCCAATGTTCGAAAGACGACGTCGCTTAAAGTCTTAATTTTTAATAATATCAGTCCGTTGTTTGATTTTAATCATGTTCAGTAGCAATACCGAAATGTTTGTCAAATACTAAACAAACAGGAGACTAAAGGAATTTCTTTGTTTAATATCAATATGTCGCGATGTCATCGTAACGAGGAATTTTTTTTTTAATAATTTTCCTTTTAAAATCTTTTTTTAATTTTATTTTAAATTAGCAAGAGAAAAAAACACAAAAATATAGATCTAACTAACAGCCATTTTACTAGATAAGTACTGTTTTATAATAAAAATAAAGGAAATAATTAAAATTAAATGTGTCATTTAAAAAATACCTTAAATAATGATTGTATAAGTTGTAATGAACAGCTCATTAATATTTTAGTTTTTTATTTTTATTTTAAAGCAAAATGACCTTGCGTCTTATTCTTCACATTCATAATAGTAACGATATTAATGTATTCGCATTAACAGATTATAGTTTTTGCCTTATTATGATATCGATATACCTACGTATAATTTATTTGTATAATTTAATAGCTCAATAGTTTATTCGCTGTATCAAAGCAATTTTACTGTGTTATAAACGATTTTCTAACCCCTAGAACGTGCTACCAAGAAAACATAAAACCTGGGATACAAAAATTTTATTAAACTTTTATATTGATAATAGTTAATAGTAGTATTCAGGTGAACATCTATAAATAATATTGCCATAATTATAGCAAACACATTGAAAATATACTAAGAAAAATAAAATATATACGTAACGATTGAAAATTTGTAAAATAATACTGTACTTATTTATAGTTATAACACTCGGTCTCGTCGCGAAAGTGTGTCGGCTGCACACGTGAAGAGTGAGGGCGCGCGTCTTTTGTTCCATTTAATAATATTCGCAAATTACCCGTGCTTAAAGCGCTGCTTTCGACCACATGGGTAGAGTACACATCGTATTATATTGTGTAATTTAAGTTATAATGAAACTCTTAGATATAATTTATTTATAGTTTTCTTTTACAGAAATTGACAGATTATAAAAAAATATATGTATCTGATTAAAAGTATATATATAACTTATTATTTATACATCAGATCTAGTGTAAAAATAATAGAGGGTTAAGAATTTATCTTTGTTTTATAATATTCATATTAAAACATATTTAAGCGGGTATTTTGTACATAAATTTTGATCCTAGTTAATTTGACTCTACTATAAATATGACTGTACGTTCATAAGTGATACTCCTCCGCCTAAATTGAAAGTAAAAACGTATTGGGTTAGTTATTTTGTCACCATTGAGTCCGCAGTTTAAAGTATTTAATGGATGACATACCTTATTTTTATTGAAATTAATGTATCACTTTTCAACCCAAATAGACAAACCATGTCTATGATGTACTTGGATTTTGGAACTCCTAAAAAAAACAATATCTGTTGTGTGTATATGTCTTAAAGCACGTCTGTCTCGATTGTCGTAAATAAAGAGGGTGGTCCGTGAACCGACAGTGAACTGAGCGAAGCGTCTCCGAAGTTTGCACAACAAACACGCCGTCACCTTCATTATTCCAACGAATATTCTTTTCTATACATATACATACGTTAAATATTTCAACACCTCTTCCTTTATCTGAACTCCTGTTACTTCATATGTTAAAACGATAGTCTTATTAGAGAAAGGAAAAAAAATATTATTTGTATATTTCGTATGTTTAAGATATAATGTATATATCTATATAGTACTTCTATACATTATTGTTAATTTACAAAATCATATTATAAACAATGTAATTTGTTTTATTTAAATATAGTCTTCTATTTCTAAATGGCCGTTAGATTAATTCAAACTACATATTTTCATATACATGTTTTTATTTAAAATTAAACACAAAATCCAGACGTCGGTCTCTGTGTGAGTTTCAAATAGGTAATTCTAACGTATGCTAACGTAAAACGATCAGGGTCGTTGAAACTCAAGGTCGAAGCTCCACAGTCCCGCGTGTATACTTCAAGAGAAACTTGAACTAAGGACCTCTAAGATAATAGAAATGTATCTTGTTAACACTTGCTATAAAAAATAAATGTCCAAAAAAACTTTAGCTTGCATTTATTAAAGTATTGTTATATTAGAAACAGTAAGTAAACCAAACAAATAATCTTATATTATTTCAACATTTTTCCGATATACATTTACGGGGTAATCCGAAGTCGAAACCGTAAAACCTAAATCAGGATCACGGACCAGATGTCAAATACTTGTATTGAACTTGATCTCTCCAAAAGATTCATTTTCGGTATGTTACTCTTTCTCCTAAAATTTATTCACGCCTAAAAACAATTTTAGTTGAAAACATTATTTGTAAGATTTAAAAATAAATATATTGATTCAATTTTTTATAACTTTATCATGGTACGTCTGAAAAATAAATAAAAGTGATTTTTTTATTTGGTTAAACATGGAATTTTACATAAATACTTCTTGCATACCTAAATATTAAAGTGAAAACGGTCTAATATGTCATGTTTCTTCAATTATTCGTAACTGAGTCATCAACGGGCGACAAGGTCGACAGTCTGGATCTATACAAGACTGGACTTATGACAGACAATTTAAAGGATAAAGTATAATAAACCAGTCTAGAAAAACCTGTAAAGATAGATAAAGATACTTCTTTCCAACAGGTGTTAACTTAAAAGGCTTGCGAAGAAGCCAAATAGCGCTTTATCTTGTTCCAAAAAGTTCAAAGCACTTTAAAGACCTTTAATAAGCGAAATAACTTCAACATTATTTCAACTTAGACTATCATCATTAAAGATGAAGACCGCATGAGTATTTGTCAATTTCCTGGAACATCAAAATTTATGCTTTAATGTATGATTTTAAAAAAAATAAACCTCATATTTAAATTTTCTTTACGTTAAATCGTCAAATCCGATTAAAACTTTTATTCGCTTATCCAAATCTAAGTTCATGGGTTAATACAACTACCACGTACAAATGTGTCTAAGTATTAAATAGTGACACTTCATATCATACTTTTTAAGACGATAATTGCATGATATCCATAAAAACCGTGACCACTCAGACGTTAACAACAATAATGCCAGAAGTATACCTAAAGCGACTTTGATATTTTGCCGGCATGATCGCATAAAAAACTCGTCCAAATTTTATTTTTACTGACTATAAATAAACGTCCCTAAATATCGAAGTATCGATAAAACTGTTTTATTAGTGTTTACTTAATGTGGATTTTAATAACTATGGATGCATCCTAAATGATGTAAGGTCTATGTCAACACATAGCAGTCCGGGTTGATCAACCGATAAGCAGAGTTATCGTAGTAATAAAAATCTTGTCCCGAATCAAAATCTTACAAATATTGCGTAACAGATTAAAATTCAGCATGTTGCCTGGCCTTAACTACACTAAAATTAAAGACATCGATGAATATATAAAATACTACAGGTATTTACAAAGTGGCGTAAACCCATGTGGATACTCGGATGTAAGTGAGCATTTGCTATGAACAAATATTAAAGATATTTTAATATGCTAAGTGTACATAAAATCTAATATTTTATATAGTTTATATAAAAATCAATACAATAACCACGCTTAATTAGGAAAATGTAACTAATAGGAATTCAGAAATAGTAGTGATGTACCGTAAGTTCGAATTTTTTTACAATTACCAGGCGTTTATGATCGATCAGGAGTTTACTAACCAAGCGAGAGGTGATTAGGAGCGTACCGTGAGAGCTGGCGACGCGCCAAGCGGGCCACGGTACATTCACCCACAAGCACACCTCGTAAAAGATAATTAACGATTGTTTTTACACGCTCTGCGCGATATTCGAAATATTTTGACTGTTGCTTTACTTAACGTGCCTTATCGTTGAAATGAAGCACAATTTGTTGGTTCTGAGACGTTGCTCATTGACAAATTCAGCGATATGTTTAACCTTGAGCTTGATTTTATCTCCGGGTATAATATATAACTTGACTTTATGTAAATTTATTTAGACTATGTTTTTTTTTTGTATATTCACATATATATTTTGTTCGTTGCATGTGGGTACAAAGCACATACTTCATACACTATTTATTTTCCAGTCAGTCAAGTCAATAAAAGATCTCAAATCTTAAAGCGTAGCGTTAGTAATAAAGTATATATAGCTTTATTTGATACTAATTACTAAAATATTGTAAATGCATTACCGGGTCACTGGCACCATCTACCCATTGCATAATATTGTATCAATTTGAGTAAGATCCAATTTGTACACGAGATTTTATTGTTATGCCTGTTTCCAATACTATTGACCTAATATTACGAATCTGTTACGTCAGAAATTAAAACACAAGTAACGCAAACAATATTGACCCCTCAATCGAATGCAATAAAGTATACTTTCGTGTGTGTCCGAACACTTCAGCATGGCAAGTACGTACGTAACTACGTAATTTCACACCTGATTCATAAACGAGAGATCATTGAACCATCCTCCACGAATAAAAGCGATATCACATCAATCCTAACTAATTTAAGATAATTAATATTATATTTTTGTTTTACTTGAGAAACATACCAGGAAACGATGATTAGATTGAAATAATAATAGTTATTTCAATCTAATCATCGTTTCCTATTTAATTGAATCAAATTATCATAATTATATGATATATTTCCTTTTAAATAATTAAAAAACAGGGCTATTGCTTCATACGTACGTACAAACTTAAAAAACCGGCCCATGCCGACTTGTTTTAGAAAAGTCATGCAAAACTATACTGAAGTCTGATTTATTTGGCCCAACTAATCTAAAGCTGTGAGAATTTTTATTAAAAACTAATAATATGCCTCTTTTAATTGCTATAAAAACACGTTGCTTAGCATAAATCTGGCGTAATCCTTACAATCAGTTAAGTTCTGGAAGGGCAATCAAATATAGGTCGAATGTCGCTTCTTAGTTCAGATCTCAAGGATCAATTTCTAAATTATTGTACATCCGTTTCAAGACTACCCAAATAAACGACATTGGAAATACTAATATACGAGCAAACATTTTGTTTTCACCAGTATATAAACTTAGCTTAGACCTAAAACAAAGGTCGTACAAAATTAAACCTGTGTATTATAAGATAAACAGATCAGATACGAGTATATCTTCACTTATTAAATATGGCGTAATTGTTAAATTTTTAAATAATAACTTTTATTAAATCGTTAAGAGAACTTAGATAAAGCAGGTATTTTAGACCAGAGTGACGTGGGGAATATTCTCCATTTATTAAAGTATCTATCTATATATATCTTGTAATTTAGGCTTTGTGGAAACTAAATACCAGGGAAGCAGAGAGCGCTGTGTCACCTCTTAAGACTGAAACACTAGTGTAGAGTTAGGTTAGGTTGTGTCATGTTTTCACTTTTAATTTAGCTCAAAAAACCTTGTCACACACTGAGATGATTCGTTCTACTGTAATTCAAATTTTTTTTATGAAATATTTATTTGTTAAATTTTTCTACATTAAATATTTATTATTATTTTTTCTGTTATACTGTTTCTGATTTACGATAAGGAGTGGAGTTATAGCAAAGTAGGTATAAGAAAAAATTACAAAAGGTGACTAAACTACAATACGTCTGCAAAAAATATGGACTGTATGTAATGTACATTTGTTTTACAGATTTTATCTCAAATAATACTTTAAAGTGACAAAAAAAAATATCATAGCTTTTGCGAATCCGGTTAGTTTTGGGTATTTGAGCCCATTTAAAAGACATCTTTAATACCTACATGATTCTAGGTCACCTACGTGCTTAGAATTTTGATGTAAACCACACATTAAATAAGTAGTTTGGTCGGTTAGGACCAAAGGCAAATGAAATTTACAATCAGGCAATACGTAACGTAATAATTGAAATATTCATAGAACTGTTTATCGAATAAATTTATAAGCATAAACATCGCATATTTATTAATATATTGTTAATGAACTCGCTTAAAAAAACAACTTTATCTTAGGTAATACATTCCAAGGTGTTATATTATCTCGTTTTAAGTTGAAATTTATAAAACTCAATTCTCGAGGAAAATCTAAGAAATATAAAGTCAAGATTTACCTGTTAAATGACTCAGTGGGTTAAAATGTATCAGGTTTGGATCGGTCTTACACGATGCCAGTCCCACGGGAGCGTGTACAGTGTACACAGTAAATAATGACTTAACCTTTGTAGCACTATATATGTAGATCTTATTGCAATAGGATAAAGCTCAAATTACAATAATTTTATTAAACATTAGAGGAATAAAAAAATATGTTGTACGTGACTAAAGTACTATTCTATTATTTATTGTAATTTAAGAGAATTGTTTCCCGTTAAATATTGCATTATGACATATATCCTTAGCTTATTTCGTTACTTACTTTTACTTCTTTGAGTATCATGTGAGCGTCTTTTTTAAAAGTTTTAATATAATTTATTCGCACAGTCTTGAGTATGATTGTTTATTAAACATTATTTAGGATTATACGATTACAAGAAATGTTCATTTCATTGCTTGTAAAGTGTCTCGTAAAAAATAAGCCGGCAAATTTATTGAGTGCAAGCGTTGGCGAGAAGAATTATGTCTCATTGTCTGCAAGAGTACGATAATTCAAATTTGGCTTTGAGCACGATCACGGTATTCCCTAGAAAGTAAAGGTAATATTGTGATAAAAGTTATATTGATTACTTCTATAAACGACTGACTGAGAAAACTACATATATATACTTTATTTTAAATTTTCATTGAAACTATTTCATTTTAAGCGATTTACTAAATAAAGTTTAAAAAAATAATTTTTAATTGTATGTACATTTGCTTGAAATAAGAAAAAAAACAAGCTTTTCTTATAACAGTCGCATTTCATGTGAAACATTTGACCCTGAAAATAAGTTCTGTTTATATAAAAAAAAAACATTGTCTATGTAGGTACTCAGAAACCCCATGTCATCACGTAACTGAATTTCTAGTATCGATCGATAATATATCAATTTAAAGTTAAATATCAAAGTCCCGGATTCTATTAAAAAAATAACTAATTTAAAATACATCTCAATTAACCTAAACGTAGATTGTCATCTGATGTCAATGAAATATTTTAACATTTTAACGAACGAGATTGTAATATATGTATATAAAACTTCATTGGCAACCTTGATTTCGTTCTCCGATAAAGATTAATTAAACAGAAACTTGTATGATAAAAAATAGTTTAACTCCTCTTAACTGACTTTCAAATTCGTTAAATTGAATTTTTCAAACAAATAAAATGATAAATCAAGCAACTACTTACTATTGATCTGTGCAAATATTTTAATACAATAATCACTAGAAATTGCTACAATTGTCTATTCCGTGCCTCAGTAACCTTGTGCAAAATTATAGAAATATATATTTAAAGATAAATTATTAAATATTCAAAATTAACGGTCAAGAACATTTGGCATGGCCTTGAATAGCACACACCTTAAAAGCTACGTCAAATGCATGTTAGTTTGGAAGAGTAGTAACAGAGAACTCTATTAGTGTAGGTCATTCTTCAATATATTCCTTTTGAATCAATTGACAAAATATAATTAGGTACTGCGAATTGACACAATCAATCTAAATGTTTGTTAATATTAAACAGCTCCTCTACATTCAACCTATTTAACCTATATTTGAAACAATTTGACATATATTTAATATACATGTATAATTGTGTATATATATAATTATAATATCAATAATTATTAAATAATCATAGCAGACTAGGAAATCCAAGACGAAAAAATAGCCTTGAGAATGTCGAAAGCACACATTGTATATATATAACTTTAATATATAACTTTAATGAATTACTTTACATAAACGATAACATCATTTATATTATATTTTATATAATGAATGTTGCTTTCTTTGTATTACGCATTAAAAGGTCAAGGACTGTTATTCATCGTAGGCTCAAGTTGATAATTATATCGAAAGCTACTTTATTTATGTTTCAACCAGAATGGAATTGTATAAGTATTTTCTTTTACAAAAATAGATAATTGAAATAAAAATTTAATTGATAAATTAATAGTAATTCAAAAATAATTCAATCTAGTGTTGATATCAATAAATACTTAAACATAAAACTTGTTTCACATAGTCACATTTTTTTTTATATTAAAGTATATTTAGTGTTTCAATAACTTTTGTTTAAATACAGATATTCTGGTGTCATGCTTAATTTATCTGTCAATATTTCAATAACATATATAAGAAACGTTTTATCATATATTATTTTCAAAAAGCTTAAAGCTCACGTCCATATCGCGAACCTCCTTATCTCCTCATGGAAAGCTCTTTAGACCGAAATAATTACCAGATAATTGATCAATACGACACTTGCATTCAAGCGCATACAACACCCTCTACCGGTTTTTGTTAGCTGACCTCGTTTGACTTACCTCAATATGTGTATATTATGATATAATATATGCATTTCAAAATTTGTATTTCATAATATGAAATTAGGCGTATACATCTCATACAGTTATTTTTCATCTATTTAAGTTCAACTTGTAACCAAAAATAATAAATAATAGCAGATACATCTTAACAGTCGTAAATAAATGTAACCACAATTTTCGAAGTCGGCTGTAATAATATTTTATTTCGAAACATTAATATTCAAATAAAAACTAAGAAAACAATAACATTGACGTTGAAGCTGAAAACTTTATTACCAAAAGTTACTTAAAATTATATATGATTATATAAAGTGTAAATATATATGTAAAAAAAACCTCAGTGTTACTTAACATAAATTTAATGTATATTTTTTTTCTTTACAGGTAATTATCTTCGACAACAGACAGTATTCTATGCATCTCAGGGTTTGATTGAATAATTTAAAATACTATTTATTTATTTATATTATCAAAATTTACTTTTAACTAGAAACCAAAGTTTGTATGAAGTCATTTAATAAATTTGAGTAAAGTTATTCGTATATTTCTGTTGCGAATATAACAATAGAGTAGAGAGGTTTTAAATAACAAACCACTTGAATAACGCCGTAGTATTCAGATGTAGTAATATCCTTTAGCACAAATCTAAGTATCGTAAATGTACCCACTGAGCCATCACGACCTTTAAACTAATGCAGCTTAATAATAATTGCAAGCTATTTTTACTTTCGCGAGTTTAACGACCTTAAAGACACTTATGGCGTTGCATGTGTAAAAATTAGCACCCTTGCGACATCGACACAAACATTGCGTCTCAATATAGATATATAATAACATACGTACGCGTATCATTACCATTGAAAAACATAGCTGTTTAACATTTTGTATTCATAAAAGTCAGAAATATTTATGAAGGTACGTTTTAATGTTAACAATTAATAAATTTAAATATTATGTTCGAAAAACATTAATAAATAACGCTTATTATTCAAAACTAGAATGTATATAGTTAGGATTTGTTGATTTCCAACCAGTATAAGTGTAATTGTTAAAATTTTATTAAGTAATATAATTTGAAGATAAGAGTAACTACTCAGTTTTTAAATTCAACATTTCAAAGCTTTACATAAAAAATAATTCCATAATTTATTGATTCAAATTAATTTGTAAGTAATAAAAAAGTTTATTCTGATCATGATTTTAGTAGGTAGGTACGTAACTATAAATAAATAAGCCAGGTAATAGGTAGCCATTTACCTACCTTTATAAACGAGTATGTATACATATATTTCGGGTTTTGGGCACATAATGTTCTTATTTTAAAAAATGGCTGATTTATAATTAACAATACGAATTTTCAATTTTCAATGAGCATTCTAATAATATAAATATCGGTAATTTTATTCTATATATAGTTTTTTTTTCTATCTGCAAATCAATCAAAACGAAATTTCACAAAATATAATTCTACCAATTTATTTGTATGCAATAACATCATTGTTATGTACAAAGCTTGAATATCCGATAGCGAAATGTTCAGCGACGACGAAGCAAAATCTGCTTACAATAGCTGTTATTGTAACTCGACTTCGACTGACTAATTAAAAAGGCCTCCAAGTTCGAGAAGTCGTTTAAAGGGTCACTGTAGGAGGCTCAAAATAAACGGTTCCTTCGTATTATTGAAACCCTCTTACATTTATACGCCTTTATCATCGTCTCAGTTTCAAATATTTATAACTCGACACACTCCTATACAAATAGAGCGTCCAAGTTAGTTTCCAAAACCCGTTCATAACATTTCTTTAGCCCAGCAAAGTTGGTCTTCATTCAAGACGCTTTGGATCACTAAGCGAGTCCGTAAAAAGGACAGCTGTACTAAAATATCCAGTCGGTTACCATCGCTCTTTCTTCAGAAACATTTCTATCCTGAGCGATCAAACCAAATAACTATCTTTATCTCCCTCCCACCTACAACACTATCTCTAGATGCCACGTGTCACTCGTCAGCCATATAAAGTATTAAGTCGTTACACGACTATAAACGAAATTAATGTTTATTGCCATTGAAACAAGGTCTCTAATTATTTGAATGTTGTATCCCGGTCGGTCGGACAAGTAACTTCCGACTGTCAGTAGTACAATTGCGACCTAAATGGACTACATTCAAGAACGCATTTCCCTTGTGCACTATTAATATTAATTTGTCTTTTAAAACATCTACTGCTCCAAATTCATAATGCTACTAAATCGACTACGAATTCCTCGCTTCACTGTTCTTTCACTCCTAATCACTTCCTCGTTCTTTCACTGAAATGCGAAACGACTATTCCAAATATTTCTAACGCGATACGTAGGCGATTGTAAATACATAGAAACGTAATTTAAAAACAAATGTCAGGTGGGTTTGAACGCTACCAATTTCAGTTCGATCAACCCCGACCTCTCCCCACGCCCCTAACCGCACACCTAAAGACACACCATTAATCATTCCAACGCTCACCACGGGCCGTTTTAATAAGAAGCCTATTGTTATGGTTCTAAAGCCTCTTTCAGATTATAGAGGGTCGTTGACTTACGCCATTGCGTTTGTTCGAGCGCTCTCCTCGTTACCTCTGTAGCCCTAGTATTACGTAAGCCGAGTGCAATGGCCGCGGGAAACACCAGGAAAACTGTTTTCCTCCTCGCTAAATTTCCTCTGACTTTTAATTTTGGTCTTCTTTATGAAATATGATTATTCTCAATAGAGCTCGTCAATATAACATTTTATAAAGCGCAAAGTAAGAATAAAATTGTTTTTAACGTTCAAAATTATTCGTAATTGAAAAAAAAATGGATACTAAATGCATCAGGTATAATTATAATATAATCATTAATTAATTTATAATTATAATAATTAGGTACAGTTTTATAAATGAAATCAGTATTTTTTTTTAATATTGGATAGTCTTTATTTAAATTTTACTCTGATACAATCACCCAAATAAAATTTGGATTATTCGTGCGTTTTTCAAAGATTTTGACACATTTGTTGCTAATTTAAATGGTAACTCGTGTGGACTTTCATGGTTCTTAAGGTCGTAACGTTAAGACTTAATATAGTACGACACAATTTAAATGTAGCATCGACAATTAAAAAAAAACAATCGTCAATTTGGCGAATATATTTGGTTATAATGACATTACAAGTTATTACGTTTGCGTAAAGATCATTTTCGTTTAACAAATAAATAAAAATTGATGATTTCGAAGTCTCTTAATTCGGATGTGATCGGTTTTACGAATTTTGGTAATGTTAAATTTAACTTGTGTCGTTCTATACCTCAAAAAATTCGAAAAGAATGCATTAAATCTAATCGAACTGGTACTTCCGAGTCTCCCGCGTTCAAACATACAAATTATGCAGCTTAATAATATAATTAATAATATATATATTAAGACGATACTTTATGTACAAAAGCATGGACATGACCTGTACAAGCGATGATTTTCTGATACGCGCAATTAGTTGAAATGTGGGTTAAATTCGCACGACGCGGCGGTGTCGGCCAGGGGTTGCCAATGCACCGGCTAGGGTCGTTGACCGGTATCGATCGATGACGGCACGCGCCCCTGCGGCGCCGCGCCCTCCGCATGTCTCCTACCCCTGACACCCGCCTCCACCCCCACACCCGTACGCCGAACACACTTGCTGAAACACCGCATGCGACATTTCGTTCTACTTAAAAATATGGTATTCTAACTCATTTTTGCGCGGGAAACGACATTAAAAGTGTGTTCAAATATGATAAATAAAATAATTAAATAAGTATTACATTTATTTTGTAAATGAAAGTAATAATTACATTGAAAAATGAACTTTAATTTTAATATTGCTTATTATTGTGAACATAGGCTTAATTTGTTGAAAAAAACTGACTCCGCATATCTATTCTTTATGACGCTCTGTTTATGACAACGAGATGCGTCACCGCTGGCTCGCAGCCAAATCACTATGATGAAAATGTTTCTTCTATGTCCGATAAAGCAATAGTCAACATTATTATTATATTCTTATTGTAAAAAATAAAAACAATAATGGACAATAAAGCAAAGTTTTTAAACATAAATATATTCATTTAAATTAATGATACGTTTTGCTTACAAAATATTAAAAAAGCGAATAAATAGGTGCCCATTTCCAGGGTCCTATTGTACGGCGGAAGTGTGTCTATAGCAAAGTATATAGAAACAGCTGTATGGTGCGCGGGAAACCTCGTAGCTTTAGCGCGCGGCGAAACGCCACGAGGTTGGCCACCCCTGCCAACCGGTCGCCGTTGTTATGACAACGCTCTTACATTTCTACTCGCCTAGTATCTTACAGAAAACTTTGCTTATTTTTATTATCAGGTCATCTTTGCTTGCCTATAATAATAATTATTATTATTATACGTTTCCACAATGTATATATATTTACTTAGTTAACTTTTATAAAATATAACTAATTTTGCAAGAAAATCAAATGGAGATTTTCAATGATTAAAATGATTATTATTTTAGTACCTAATTTACGTAAATTCAGTACCTATTACGTAAGCCCTGCAATATTTGATCTGCTAGTACTTTAATATTAGTATTTTCTACAATATTCCATTTTATCCTATTTTATATATTACTTGTAATATATAATATGAATAAATTATACATATAATAATTATTATACATATGTATACATATTTAATACCGCACTTATTACTAATATTTTATGGTTTGTTTTCAATCGTTATCCCTCTATTTTATACAATATCAAGAGACCTAAAATAAATTCATGATTACATATTCTTAATTACTAAAAATGTACAGAAATTATCTTATTAATAAATTATAATTATTACTCTAGATCACTAAATTAAATTAAATAGAAATAAATAAAAACGACTAATAGTGTAGTGTGTGTAGTAGTAAAACTGTAAAATATAAAAAATATGAAAATCGTAAAAATACCGTAGCGTGCGGCGCAGTGACCCGGTTCTACGGCGTAGAGTGCAGTGGCCGCTACGAGCTACGCGTACGAATGTAGGTGAGAGCGAACTAGGTTCTACAAGACTGCTACTAGTGCATACTACTACTTCAGTTTCATGGATTTTAATTGAATAGCCCGGATAGACTGCAACTTTGTAGGCTTGTCAACGTCAAAAGTATTACTTTTTTTGTTTAAAACAAACTGTCACTGTTTGGTAATATTGATATATTAAAAAATATTTGACAGAATATAATATCATCCTTATTACATATACAATAATGTTAAAATTATCGACAGTATATTCGTAAAAATACGGTTTTCATCTCAACATAATTTAACAAAACCAGTGCATGAATAAAATCCTTGGTTTGTGCTTGTAATCCCGATCCCTTAAATAATAAATCAGAGACTTGTATCGTGCTGGGCGTATTTCTGTTTATTTTGTACGTGTATTAACAATTAAATGTGTTGTGACTTCATTTTTATAAAAAAAAACATTATCAGTCATGAATTCTAAATTTATAAATACATTAAATTATAATAATTAGAACAGAAACATAGCCAACTTTTCTAATTGCACTCCCTATTTCGAGTTGCAAAATTCAGAAACAGAACATTTGGCGCGTTTAGCTTATAGATAAAAGAAAAGGACAGACTATTGCCATCTCTCTCCGTTAGGGAGAGAAGTAATACAAGCCTAATGAATTTTGGAGGGTCTTTCCTCTAGAGTATCGAAATTGTATCTACCCTTATAAGATATACAACAAGCTTCGTAGATTTTATCTCTGCTGTAAATATTGTGACTCAAATGCATTACAAGTCGTAATAACAAAATTAAGTTAATGACATATACATATGTTCTAATATATTTCTATTTAAACAAGCGACGAAAAAATATTTGAAACGAAATGCGTGGCGATACAAAGCTATGAGGAAGTTCGTTACACACGTTTCTCAGTAAAAATGAAACGCTGTCATCCCTGACGCGACTCTACACCACCAAAGGCTTTGACGCTCCGCAGTCATTATTACGCCCTCCACAATACGCTGTGGCTGAACCTTGTGCTAAATAATTCAACATTTTTCAAGCGAACCCCAGTTTGTATCGTCACTATGGCAACCTATTTATACGCTGAGGGACAAAGGTATTACGTGAGAACTATCTCTAGACGTTAAAATTACTCTTTATAATATGAATCTTTCAACTACATAACAAACCAGATATTTGGATTTCGATATTATTAATCAAATCTTTGAACATATAAAGTTTATGGAAAAAAAAACTACATTAGCCTTTCATAAGATACGGAATAGTATATAGCCTTTAATAAATCTGTGGGATATCTATTTTAGCGGCAGGCGTATTAGCGAAGCCAGCCATCGCGAGTTGGGTCAGCGTTAATTTGTCGAGCAGCACTGTTGGCGCACCGCCAGCGCTTAGTATCGTACATAAAACTTAAACGGTATTGCTGTTCGGTTTCTAAAGCGCTGGCTTTCATATGCACTTTTGTTAATTTACTGTTTTATTCTGTTACTATGATTAACTTGAGTCAGTAAAATAAAATAAAAGTAATAATCCTTTTTTTTATCACAAAATTTATTTTCGGTCGATATTTCTTTCTTCATTTACAAAAAGAGAAATAATGAGAATCCATTGTTTGAAACCACAGACCACAATAAAGTTAAAAGATGTCTAAAGTAGATGCCGCTCAGCGAGAAAAATTGTAGCTTAACGTATTGGGCCAACGACCTGTGAGTCGTAACCCTCTCTCACAACACGAATTCCTATAAACTATTTGTATTATTATTTTTCTATGACATTAGTTAAATCTCCAAGTACATTGTATAATTGTAGCGTATTAGTTTATCAATACAGAACTGTTTTCCATTTTTTGTATGAGAGCTTCTTAAGATAACATGCGAATCGATTACGACGTCGAGCCTCCGTACGGACAGGACTTCGCACGCTACGCTACCATGATTTACCGCATTGGGGTTGCGCGAGCAAGACAGATATACAACATAAGCCTGTGTCGGTACGGGATACAATATCCACTCCACGTGGATCTCTGTATCTGGAGCAAAACAATAGTATTACGGAATTAAGCAGGGATTATATTTATTTCTGTACTCAATTACTCCATACCATAAACTGTAAATAATTCACCTTTATCCTACGGTCTATCCTGGAAATTGATTATGCCAACATGAGAGGCATATACGTGTTTCACGAACGACCTGCCGCCGTCAAGTGACGTAGCCACCTCGCAATGCAATTATGACCGGCTAGCGTAGAATACGTTGAGACTCACATTGACACCGGGCGGCAATTGCCTTGAAAGATTTATAATTGTATCGTACGTCTAGTCGCTGTATAAAGCAAATTAAATATTTATAATATAATAATATATTATAAGGTATAAATTAATTATTACAACTCCAGTCAACAAATTAAATGAAAATGATGAATTATAGTCAAATATTTAATTTTAAAGTATAGTATAAAGTGCATTTTTTCTTGTTTCAGGATGTAAAATTAAAGCTCTACGGGCGAAGACAAACACCTACATTAAGACACCGGTGCGCGGTGAGGAGCCCGTGTTCGTGGTGACTGGCCGCAAAGAGGACGTCGCACGTGCCAAGCGCGAGATCCTCTCCGCCGCCGAGCACTTTTCTCAGATACGCGCCTCACGGAAGTGTGGTGCCGCACCGCCGCCGCCCGCTGGCGCGCCCGGACATGTGACCGCGCAGGTGCGCGTGCCCTACCGTGTCGTAGGGCTCGTGGTTGGCCCGAAAGGAGCCACCATCAAGCGTATCCAGCATACGACGCATACATACATTGTGACCCCATCGCGTGAACGTGAGCCTGTTTTTGAAGTGACGGGGCTGCCCGAGAGTGTGGAGGCTGCTCGCAAAGAAATCGAAGCGCACATCGCACTGCGCACTGGCGCTGCCAGCGGTGCGACGGGTGCAGGAGCCGTCGCAGGCGCGGAAGGCGAGCCGCTGGCGCAACTCTATCGCGCTGGGCTGGCTTCGTTGCTGCGCCCTGAGCAAGAAGCCGCATTCTCATCGGCTGGCTCCTGCTCATCCAGTGGATCTTCGGGGCGGCTTGGCGATCTGCTGGGCATCTGGTCTTCAACGGAACGTGACGAGGGCCTAGGCGAGTCGCCGTCGTTCGAATCCCCCGGCGCTGGCGGGGTGTGGGGATGGGGGCCACCAAGGCCATCTCCGGCCGCATCACCGGCGCGCACATGTGCGGTGTGCGCTGAGCGTGGAGTGGCAGCGGCGCTGGTGCCATGCGGCCACAATTTGTTCTGCCTGGAGTGTGCGCAACGGCTGGCGGCGACGACAGCGCCTTGCCCGGCGTGCGCTGTGCCCGCGCATCAGGCCATCCGTATTATCTCGTAAGCCGTGACGCGGCTCGCCACGTTCCCGCCGACGCGGAACCTTTTTTACTTAAATCGTTATGAAAATATTAAAAAAAAAAAAAGTCGCGTAATCGAAATCCTGGTGCCAAAAGTCGGCGCCTCGCCGGCACGGCCCGTCCGCCGCGCCGTACCTATCGTAAGTCGGCAGAGTTACTCACGATATATTTTCTTATTATGAACGTTTTTTATTAGGTCGTCGAGCGCCCGCCGCGCTCGTCGCCGGAGAGAGAGTCGAGGTTACGATAGAATTTCGAAAAAAAGCATAAAATTTAAAAAAAGTTGTATAATTATTATTATTGATAGCATAAATGAGAAATGGAAATTTATAAAGCTTACCTAACGTAGTAGCGTAAAGTATTAAGATATCGTAATAATATAATAAGCGAGGGACGGGCGGCGCGGGGAGCGGGCTCCGCGGCCGGAGCGCGAGGCGCGGAGCGGCCTAGCCAATGTGTTGTTGATAGGTAATGATTGCGGCGTGTTGTGACGTGTTGTGGTACCGCCCGTGTGTGGTAGGTAGAGTAGTGTAATGCCGCCCGCGCCCAGCCGCCGACACCGCGCCGCCCGCACCGCTCCCCCGCGCGCCATGCTCATTATTTTGACTGTACGATTATTCGCTTAAATGATATACATACGTACACACTATGATTACGATAATATTAATATAATGTTTGTTTTAAGTGTGTTTTAATGTTTAGATTTTTATTGTAATGTTTTTATGAATGATTTTTATCTGTACGATTATTATTATTGATTATTATTTTATGTGTTGACGATGTTTTTTTGTGATTATGTGCGCCCGCGCCCGAGTGGCGCGGGTCGAGGCTGCTGTACGCTCGTTTAGTGGTTAATATCAAGTAATAAATTTAAAGTAATAAATGATAAAGAAATAATACGATTCATTCATTATTATTATTATTATAAACTATAGTAGTTTGTAGCACGACATTGACTAATCATTACCTATCAATACTTATTAAGTATTATTATTATTATTATATTGAATAAATTTAAAGAATACATAATTATATTTCATAGGAATCATTATTCTGTATAACTCTAGTTAAATATAACGATAATAAAATAAATATAATTGTATTTGTATCGGACGACGTTGTTGTTTGGTTTATCGGGGGGCTGGTTTTATGAATTGATATTTTTTTATTTTTTTACCGTTATTAGTTTTTGACTTACTCATGTAAAGATACGCGAGAATAAAAAAACTGCCTATTAGATTATATTTTAAAAAATAATGGTTACGTAAAATCAGCCCCCATCGAACGTAGATCCAGTGATTTCGATAATTTTATTTTCATAATAAAATGGGTAGACGCTTTAGGTTCAAATAACGTTGTGAAAATTTGTGAAATTTTGTAGACTACATATCTTATTATAAATCTAATATAAACTATAAATTTCGATTCGAATCTTTTATTTACCCTTTGTTATACTTAGTTAACATTATTATTACAAAACATATCATCAAGTCACGTAGCCCAGAGACGATGAGAAAAAACGACGAGAATGACATCATATTTTCAAGTAAAATGCGAATTTTGAAACGTATACCTTAAAACAGAGGACATGGTAATTCAACAGCTATAATCTATGGCATTCAAAGATAACTTTCATTTTTGATAATACAAAACAATAATTCCTAATGTATTATATTACCTACTTTTAATGGAACAATAAATAATATGTTAAATATTTTTTTAATAAAATCTTTAAAACTTCTTTTTAGAAATACATATAAATAATGTCAAATATACTGAATGCAGCTATGTATAATATACCAAGATATCAGAAATAGTAGGATGTCTAGTGTCAATGGATGAGGCGAAGGATAAATATGAACTAGTTCGGCAGCACCTTAATGCTGCCTATTCTATTGTTTAGGAAGAAGGTCATAAATGCGCTACTTTACTGGATTAGTTTTAATCACAATATCTTCTCACGACACTAAGGACAAGCTGAAAAAAAAACAAACAGGTTACAAATTTATAAATCACCTATAGCACAAAAACCGTCACCCCCAATTTTACAGACTCGAGGAATGAATTAAAGAGTAGTAGCCTATGTCCTTTCCCGGGACTCAAACTATCTCCATACGAAATTTCATCTAAATCTGATCAGCGGTTTAAGCGCGAAGAATTAACAGACAGAGTTACTTTCGAATTAATAACATTAGTATAAATAGATTGAGCCTTCTTGTCAACTACAAAAAATATATTATTTAATTCCTAATACAGTAATAAATATTTTAAGCAAAACTTACAATTGAAAGTGAAATATATTGCAATAACTAGTACGCATATAAGGGAGGCTATGTTTGAGAACCGCTCATTATTAAATTATAGTCGAGTAAAATATAAACAAGGGAACATTAGTGCATGGAGTAACATGTCATCGCTGAGAGGTTCTGCTGAATCTAAAGAGTGAGAAAGTAGGAAGTAGACTTATAGTTTAAGGATAGAACCAATGTTTCTACACGTACTCCGAGGCACAGGGCCAATGACTACATTTTCTCCGAGGCACAGGACCAACGACTTTACATGTTCTCTCAAAGGTATAAACACTGCCAACATCCAGTCTCCGAGCTGTTACTGATAATTTATTGATAGAATAAACCCAATAACTATTTTTACTGTCTTATGCGAGTACCTCGGGGACCTACTCCTAACCACAAGACCAACAGACGTAGAGATTGTCGGTGAAATTTAATTTTACAAAAATATATTCATAAATTAAATAAAAAGACGGGTTACATGAGAATGTTGAGCCCGTAGGTAAGTTAGACGTGGGATACAAATTTATAAGAAAATTTAGTTTTTTATGTACTTATATACAAAACCTTTCATTTTCGTTTTGATACAGAATAAATTGTAAATGAATTTCGTTTTAACTGTGTTTTTTTTTAGTAAAACAAACAGTGCAAAAATATTTTTTTTACATAAATGAAGTTACTGATTGGCTAGACTTTATAATAAAACGATGCTTTAAATAAAAATATAAGTTACTTTATTTAATATTTTCGTTTACTAAATTTTATGATTGCTCTAAGGCTTGTATTGCACGTGGTGTGAGTATGCAAGGAATATAAGCACTTTTATACAAGATTAAATTAAATTTTAAATTAGAAATGACACAAACAACAAATGCTTACTCAACACGTTTAATGTATTAATGAGATGAGATTGAAATTTATTAATCAGTGAAGCTAAAAGTATTGTCGTGATTACAATTTAAGAGCGAACACGTTTGTTAAGGAAGTATGAATTGCCTCTACAGAGGCGGAAACTTGGTGTTAGAAGTTAACTCATACTACATATATACATCAAATTAAACTGTATTATTGTGAATATACATACATATTTTTATATTAATAAATGTAAATTACTGTGATGCTGCAGATATTATTTGTTAAAAATATATTCAAAATCTTAAAAAAATTAAAAAGTTATTTTTAGTTATGAATTAAAGTCTAATACGTAATCCTAAAGTAATATACTAACTTATAATGAAAAAGTTAAGCGTATAAGCAAACACTACACTAAATTTAGTAATAATATACTATCGACAAACCAACCGATTGACACAGTGCTCACGGCAAATAGATTCTATGTTAGCGGTTGCAGGTTCTATCCCCGCCTTTAACGTATACAGGTCATGCGGGTATATATTATAGTGTAGTTATTTCTACTATATTCGGACCAGCAACCCCAGTAAGATAATGGGGTGCGTTGATTGTGATGCGCTTATTAAATAATAAGCGTCATTAACCGTGGGAACGAAAGAGTCCCTACTAACAATAAATGCCCTGGCTTAGTTACCTTTGTATCCAAATAAAAAAACACAACGTTTATTGATTGCTGATTGAATAACTAGGGGGCAAAACAGACATAGAGAGTGTGGATAGTATTAAAAGCAAAAAAATAGTGTCCTATAATATAATGCTCATGTTTAATATATATAATCACCCAAATAGAATAGAAACTGACAAAGCTTGTCTTTCAAATTAGCCTGAATATATGCTTGGAATAAATTAGAATGATACCGAACCTAACGCAAAAATAAACATCATAATCGATTCACATACAAAAACACAAATATACATATATACAGTTGGACGATTTCAGAACCTCATCCTTTTTAAAATTAATGAAACATACACAAACATGTACAAGTTAAGTGATTGGTATATTAAGTGCAGGCTTATATAGATCAGTCGGATTGTTAACTAAAGAAATCCATCCAACTTATTTTTATTACATTACATACATTAGCAGTCTGTAAATTTCCCACTGCTGCGCTAAGGCCTCCTCTCCCTTTGGGGAGAAGGTTTGGAGCATATTCCACCACGCTGCTACAATGCGGGTTGGTGGAATACATATGTGGCATTTCGTTGAAATTAGACAAATGCAGGTTTCCTCACGATGTTTTCCTTCACCGCCGAGCACGAGATAAATTATAAACATAAATTAAGCACATGAAATTCAGTGGTGCTTGCCTGGGTTTGAACCCGAAATCATCGGTTAAGATGCATGCGTTCTAACCACTGGGCCATCTCTTATTAGTTTAAATTTAATATTGCTTAAAAATAATTTCACTAATGTTAATCTTCATCACGTCATTTGACCAAATGATTAAACATAATGTTATGATAACAACTGTTCTCGTCCTATATATAGCTACGTAGTACTCTTTGTCAATTCTCTCAACAATAAATAAATTCAGAGCTGTAGGACGTAAACGATTTCCCGTCTATCTCTACAAACTAATAACAGTATTATAGTCACCCAATTTCATTATTTCCTAGTATATGTACTGGGGCAAACTGCCATGAATAACAAAATGTTATAAAGCCTTTAGGTTGTTTAGTCATGGCTAGGCTATACATACATATGTAGGCTGACCGAATACCATAACTAAGATCAACAATATCCCTTCAAGAAGACAACGCGCTCAAACCAATAAAGAAGAAATTGAAATGATTTAAAATATTACAGAAACAAATATAATACTTTTTGCATTTAACGAAGCGCAGAGAACGTGAATATGACTAGTTTATAAATATTTAAACCTCTAAGTTGATTCAAAATCTCATAAAGATGAAAATTTAAACGTATGTATATTTATAAAAAATGTTGCGAAACTATTACAAAAATAGAGAGAAAGTTTTACCTAAACTAAAGCTATGATTTTCTGCTTAACCGACTTTAAAATAAAGAAATGTTTCCACAAACTGCTCAGCCTGGGTCCGTTGCCCCATTGGGACTGTACGAAATTGAGTGATGCGGGTTGGACGGGCTTTAGCCGAAGTCAGACTGTTATGTCCAGTGAGGCCAATAAATATAGGAATGTATCGCTGAATTCATTTGTTTATTTGGTTGAGAACTGACAAATGCACTCCGCCTTAGACAAAAATTAAGATACGAAACAGACTGCAAGTTTAAATTGGGAGAAAGATATAGCGATGATGATTCCTTCTTCAAAGTATAGCAGAGAGGTAGACTAAACTGATAATGTCCCCTAAATCTTACCATATATTCTGTAGGATTCATTAGTTACATCGATGGTTTTTTTTACCAGTATTTTTGCAGAGGTAGCTCATCCAGTCCACATTTTCAATTTTCAAAGGGAAAATAAGGGAACTTGAGCGGAATGGGCTATTTTCTTGTAATCGCTACATATTTTTTCTTAAAGTATTGCCAAGTTTATCTGACATACAATTTTAGTTTAAGTAAACGAAAAAGGACTTTTAAATGCTTTAACGTACAAGTTATCTCACCTATTGGGACGTGAAGACGGTGAGGGTCTTAGAGTCAATACAAGTCCAACATCTTAATCGAAACTAGTTAGTTTGTTACGCTTTTAGGTCTTAACTTCTTAACCAATCATCGTTCGAATAAATTTATTTCATGACCGTATACATATTAAAACGCAATGAGGACGGAAATTTATTATATTATAAATATAAAAATGGTTAGTTATGCTTTTTATACCTATAAATAAAACAAAAAAATCTGCTGATATTTAGAAGAAATATCATGCGAAAGATCAACATTTTTAAAGCTAGAGTATGGAAATGATTCTTGAAACTTTAGTTACTAAATATGAATCGTATCGGTTGTTTCTGTAGTTTTAAAAATTTAACCTCTAAGTTAATAGATAATGAAAGTTTATATTGAAGTTCATCATTTTTGTAATTAGAAACGTTGAGGTTTAATAGTTTTTAGTCTTTATTTGTTTACGTGGAATTAACTTCTCAGAGCGCGAAAGGAATAAAAAAGAGGGCACAGACTGAGGAAGTTTCTCAAAAACTCTTACATTTGTGGAGAGTCGGATGGATTCTGAATTGTTGCAAAGAGAAAATCGCATCAGGTACGCGGTTAGTGTATTACAATTTAATTTCCAAAATTTGAATAAAAATTGAATTATGGACTCATACGTCACACAATACAAATAACAATAATCACAATAATAGGCCATATATTTACTCCTGGGCTAAAATTTCTCCGTAAAATATTTGGATTATAGTTTACCGTACTTTTCCACTGCAATTAGCAAAATTTCATTCGACACGTGCTTCTATTTTTTTACCGCTGTGCGAGTCATAAACTACCAATGTAGATGATGAATTAAGAATCTGATGACTGAGTAATACGTATTGGCAAGGCGATCCTAGCTTAAAATTCCGATATATTAAGATAAAAATTACGATATTTTTAGAACTAAACAGTAATCGGTATAGTCGTGATAAGTTGAATTTCTTAACGAAAGCTTGCTATAAATTGTTTGATGTATAAAAAAGTAACCATTTAAAATTTAACTAGACTAAGCTTAACAGAACTCTTTATTAAACGAAAAATCTTATAATTTGATTTAAGTATATCTTTATAATTTAGTCAGAGTTAGACATGGGTACAAGCCTAAGCAGACAGATGGCGGGAAACGATATATATTTTATTCTTTGTAGAGAATCAGCATCAAAACCTAGTTTAGAAGAAGTCAGTCAGAATAGACGTGAAAGGTGCCTGTTTAATACTTTTTAAAATAAAAATAAATAAGATTGTCATTGGGTCTCATCTTCTCGCAGGATGTTTGGCCTGTAACTTGATACTGTAACCCGAAAGTCTTACATGTAGTATTATTAATTAACCATCGCTTTTATCGTACAGAGATTAAAGTACAAATTCGAATGGCTTATTGTTTTATTAGGGTACGTGTAATGTTGGTTTTGATAATAGCTACTTTGGGTAGTGCCATCTGTCGCGGTAGGCGTCCTGTTCGCTACTTGGGCACGATCACACGTTTTTCTCATATATTCGTCGGAAGTGAACTATTTTTGAGCCCGCAGGTGTACCCTTGAGATAATAGGGTACATAATTCTATTGAGTATGTGTCAGATATGTATACTTTAATTTGATCGAGAAAAGCTTTTTTAAAGCGGTGATGATCGATTATATTTATACTTAATATTAAAAATGTGAAAGTAACTCTGTCTCTCCGTCTGTCTCTCTGTCTTTTACGCTTTAACAGAAAGTATAGTATATATTAATAAATTAATTTATTTATATATCTTATAATATAACACTTTCATTTATTTATTAGGTAAGTATCTAAAGTAGATATTTAGACATAATGTTATTTTAAAGTTTTTCTCGACTTCACCATAAAATTAATTAAATACGAGGGATTTAAGTTAGTACGAAGTTTCCTTCATTTTTAAAGATAAATATATGTAACATTATAAGTAACATTATAATTAATTTTAACAAATTAAAATAATTAAAAAAAACATATCATCAATGTTGGGAACTGGTCTTTTCTAAGTATTGGAAAAGTGAGGCCAGGTGGACCCACGAAAGGCACCAGCCCAGTGCTGGTTGAAGGCAAGACATAACTTCGGAAAGTCTACTAATACTAGACGAATGCTGCAACCTAATAATTTATATTTTTAAATCTTCAATTAAAATAAATAACAAGAAAATGTGGGTCATTTTAAATATTAAAATAACACGATGACAATGGCTTTTCGTTACAGGCAAAATTCCATACAGGTGAAGCTGCGGGTTCAAGAAATATTTCAATAAAATAAATATTTATTTTCAAAAGACTTAACCATAACTACATTTTTAGATGTAACTTTATATATAACAATCTTGATTTTTTCCTTTCAGTTCAATAGTTACCGTTCTGATGGCAATCTCAGAGATCGCGATCTGTAGAACCCCATCGAAGGTTTTAAATATATTTTTGTATTTAAATAATTTAGCTTCTTCAATTATTACTTTTGCTTTGTTTAATCTGTGTCACGTAACCAAACTCAATTGCAAAAATTTGAAATCCCTTAATCACTTGCTTAAAAATTCATTAGGACCTTGTAATATTGAATTGTTGTTTTCTGATTACTAATAAATATTTCCATATCTACTTCTACATATTTCTATTACTGTATGCATAAAACCTCGACAAACTCCGTGGTCGAGTAGTGTGTACACCGGTTTTCATGGGTACGCCACTCCGAGATCCCGGGTTCGATTCCCGGCCGAGTCGATGGAGAAAAAGTTCATTAGTTTTCTATGTTTTCTTGGGTCTGGTTGATTGTGGTATCGTCGTTACTTCTGATTTTCCATAGCACAAGTGCTTTAGCTACTTACATTAGGATCAGAGTAATGTATTTGATGTTGTCCAATAAAAAAATAATAATAATAAAAGTCAAACTATTGGAAATCCATTTTATATAGTTCTTACACTTTCAACGATACTTTAGTAAATATTAGATTTATTAAGCAAAATATCTATATTATTTTTGTCTTAATTCGTATTTATTATTTATCTCGTGCCCTGCCGTGAAGAAAAATATCGCGAGGAAACCTGACTGTGTCTTATTTCGATGAAATTTGCCATATGTGTATTCACCAAAATGCATTGAAGTAGCGTGGTGGAATTAGCTCTGAAGCTTCTCCTCAAAGGGAGATGAGGTCTTAGGCCCAGGAGTAGTACATTTACAGGCTGTTACTATGTCTTGTTTTATGTATAATATAATTTACAGTACCAAATAAATAAAAAAATCATATGATTTACAAGAAGAAAATAGCAAAACCAGAACTCTGTAGATGGCGTTGTTACACAAGCGTATTGGGGTTTGGGATACTTGCGGGGATATTACGTCATAAGAACGTTCTCTCTTTTTGTTTTTAGTTAAGTGATTAGTTCTCTGTACCAATATTAATTAAAATATATATTTATGATTACTTTATTGCACGGTCAACTGTCAGTAATCATTTAAATTTTCGTGCCAATCATATAGTATTGCAACAACGGGAAAAATAAGTCAAAGCTCAACAATCTTAAAAGTGATAAAATATTAAATATTTTTTAAGAATTTATACTTGATACCTTATCACTTGACAAATATTATTTTTTTTTCCTGTAAAGATGTTCCTTCTAATCATTCACGAAAATAATATAGATGCACATTCTACACTAAACTAGGACACCCAGTGTCTTATTCCGAAAATATACTTGACTGTTTGTTTGGCTTGGTGTGGTTGAAAAAAAAAACACTACTAATTTGAACGAATCTATTTAATAAAGATAAAAATTCAAGAGATGCACTCAAGCTTTGCATTTCTTGTTTTTAGTGTTCTATTACATCTGCGATTACAAAACTTTGTATTGTAGATTCCAGAAATCCGCTATAAATTATCTTCTCTTATAGTTTTTATTGTTTAACCTTTATCGTGATATACAATCACTTTTATACACTTCAGGTATAACAATTTAATAAATAAGTGCTAAAAAGTTAACATAAATAAACAGGAGGTTCGATAGGTAATTAATATTTCATCCCGATGTCCGATATCGTGCGCGCAGGCTGCGGTGATCGCATCCGCCCCAACTTCCGTCGCTCGCGTTTCAACAACCTCTACGTTGTGATTTTTTTTTTCTTTTTTATCTCGTTCCCATGACCTATAGGTTTTTTGTAGGGATCGCTTTAAGTTGATTGATTTTGTGGTTAGTGTAAAGAGTTATTACATGCACTATTAAAACTCTAATATTTTTTAAATTATTTTATTATTATATATTACCAATTATCAAAATTTATAATTGAATAGATCATAAATGGTACAGTGCGGAATAAATTAAACAAATCGTATAATTTATTAGGAAATTTCACATTTTTTTTGTAAAATCTATAATTATGTCATAAGGAATAATAGTTTATATTAAAACGCGCAAAATAAAATAGCTATATAGTAGAGCGCTTTCACTTATGGTTAGTATATCTTTAAACAAGTTTTTTTTTAGTTGAGTTTCGATAAAGAAGAATAAGTGACAAAGAATTAAATAATGTAAACATCCCGACAACGTTAGGTAATGGAGCATTTTTAAAATTACATATTTTTTGGCTGAATTAATTACTATCGTGGCCCATTTACCCAACTTTTATTTTAATATGAATAAAAAAAGATATTTATGTATAATTTTATTTAAGAATGTATTCATACAACATGAACAAAATTAGTTATTGTTGCATGTTTTCAGTCAATAATCAATAGTTTGTAGTTAGTACTTGATACAAAGTAAATAAATTATTATAAATCGATTTCACTATGTTCATAGTATTTTCTAGGTATTCTAGTAATGACGGGAAAGTCCTAAACTTACTCACAGGTTTTCCCTGTTCGATGCTCTACATTTATATTTCAACCCTAAAGACCTTGAAGTAGTAATTATTCTATATGAAACGTACACACTTATCGTGATATGGGCAAGTTTTGTTTTGTATTGGTTTAGATACAATTTCAAATAAAGATAGACAGTATATATTACAGGATTACCCACAAGTTTGAGATCATTATAATTAAATAATAAGAAAAGAAGAAAGAATAACAGTTTTATTTTGACTACTGTGTTCATTTAGCGATATCTTTATTTAAACATATTTTATGTATTCACAAACATTACAAACGCATCATTCACACACATTTTCCGATAAATACATAATAGAACTGCATACAGCGAAGTAGTGGGCTGAACTCCTTTGACATCTTCCTCCTTCTTTTAACTCAGGACTCCTTTGATTATATTATTTAGGCACGGTTTAGAACAAAAAAAATACAAAATTACTTTACCTGTCGTTAGCATTTCCTATTAGCTTAATTAAAAATCCGTCAATAAACATTACAATTTTTATACGTGACATCAAAACTTTACAAAATACAAAAATAGTATCATATAAAATTTACGAGATTTTTATTACTATGGTTATTATAAAAAGCTAAACGTAGTGTAGAAATAACTACGGTAAATATAATCGTTTCATTAAAAAAAAAATGTTTTTTTTAATATTTACAATATAATATATAAATACATAATATTACACTTCTGGGCCAAAGCCTCTCCTACTAAGGAGTAAGTATGATTTGTAGCGTACAGTCACTTGCAGGTTCCTCGCGGTCCTTCTGAGTGAAGATAAACGATAACCAAACAAAAATTGTGTAAGTACTGCGATATTTAACACACGAAATTCAGCTAAAATATTTTTATAATGCATACGAAGACATAATCAACAAAACTACCTTATGGCCAGTGACCACCAACACCCTTAGACACGGTCAAACATATGATCAACTCCTTAAACCAACGACTCGACATGATAATTAATTATCCATGAAATCATTGATTCAAATATTCAAATGATAGCAACTTAAAATAGAAGATAAAATAATTGGTGATTAAAATGGTACCACCATTCGTACATAACATAACATAACATAATCAGCCTGTAAATTTCCCACTGCTGGGCTAAGGCCTCCTCTCCCGTTGAGGAGAAGGTATGGAGCATATTCCACCACGCTGCTCCAATGCGGGTTGGTGGAATACACATGTGGCAGAATTTCGTTGAAATTAGACACATGCAGGTTTCCTCACGATGTTTTCCTTCACCGCCGAGCACGAGATGAATTATAAACAAATTAAGCACATGTAAATTCAGTGGTGCCTGCCTGGGTTTGAACCCGAAATCATCGGTTACGATGCACGCGTTCTAACCACTGGGCCATCTCGGCTAGATACCACCATTAGTAAGTCACGCTAACATTATTCTCTTCTTCGTTTTTTCTTATATGACCGAGGCCCTTTACCTTATTTCGCAGTAACAAAGTACCATGCCTTCAACTGGCCGGAACTAGCCAGTAACATGAATAATTAAAGTATATTGTAATAAAGGCTAGATGTGGCCTATTTTCCGAGCTAAAAAGTCGCATCTAGATGAAATGTGTATCACATTTAGTCTTTGTGCTTACAGTCAAGTCATAGTCATATATGTTCGGACTGTAGCATAATTGTCAACACAGAAAATAATTCATTGAAAATAATACCGCTAGTATAATTCTTCTCGTCTTTTACTTTAAAAGTAACGGAACTACCATTCTAACTATAGGTAGATTTATTTTATGATATTGATAATTTTCCCATGTTCTCCCGTTAACAAGAATCCCTATAACAAAATCATATCAAATCATAAATTCAAACACAATCATCAATGCAGTTATGAAAGCCAAGAAGACAGACAGATGTACTTTCATTTTAATTATAGTATTAGTATGAAAATCATAGAATCACGTATCATATAATTTCGTATCTTTTGAACAAATTTGGGCCACATTGTATCGCTGTTGGTGTAATCTATTCAACTATAAAACGTAGCACGCGATCCAAATATTATCCTCGGCGCTACAACCGCCTTTGACGGCTTTCCATGACGAAAATGAAAAAAAAAAAGTTACGATATGTTAACCTACCTAGCTACTTGCAATCGGCATATCAGCTATAGTCTAAATGAATTGTATAGGAAATGCTTATTAAAAGCAGGCAATCATTTGATTGCGATAAATGTTCTACGATAGCCCAATGTAGTCTTTACCAACGATTCATATTAGGGATATAACGATGTTTGTTTGTTTGTTTGTCGGGATACATCATATTGCATGTATGTCTAGCAACTGCAGTCCTGGGTTCAAACCCCAGATCGGACCGATAAAAAAAAATTGGGTTTTAGTGTCGAAAAATTCTCAACAACCGGAACAGTCTGAAGTAGTCTAGAAGATGGATATTTGTACCGTAAAGCCTTTAAAGGCCCATCGGATCTTGAAAGAGAGAGGGAATATAGACTGCACCTGGGTTTGCGCACACACTGTCCTGCGTCGTTGGTTAGTCTCCCTTGGGATAGGCTGCCGCGATTGTAATCGGTCAGAACGACGTCATCATCATATCGTGTAGTAATTTCATGGATATTTGGGTAATTATTTTTTGACATTTCTGTTCAGTCAAAAAGTACATCTCTAACTTGTTAGCTTATATATGAAGAGACATTATTAAAACTGGCCAATACCGTCTAGTATCACTACAATCACTTGATATTTATTTTTAAAAATTAACTACTTATCTGACCTCTTTCGTACACAGTAAACTAAATGGTCCAATAAGAATCTAAACAATATATCTATCTATATATATATTTATTTATAGGTACATAGATCATAAGAATTAATGCTGAATTTATGTTCCTTACCCAATTTACTGTATATTAAAATTTCTAACTGTAATTTAATTCTATTTGCAAACATGAATGCTTTGTACTATTATGTTCTGTAGAGGGTGAGTGAGTCAGTGTAATTATAGTCACAAGGGATATAATATCTAAGATGGCACGGATGGCAGCGCATTGAGAATACACCTAAGTAACGGCTTACACTTCTTACCATGCCAATGGATGAGGGCAGAGGTATCCGTTTATTCACTTGCCTGTCGTTATTAAACGTCAATTATGCAGTCTTACTTTTGACGAAGGAATTTATTTAGAATTTTAGTAATTTTTGTACACAATATTCTTCAAATACATATTTCTTTTAGTGTGTAAACAAATTACATTTAAATATTTGACACTGTATGCACATGAAATAAAACTTAACTTTTTAATCTAAAATCAATGTAAGGGAAAAAATATAGATGTCAGATTTTTACAACAGAAATATTAACAATTACTTAATTTTATGTATTTTTAATTAATTAAAAATAGTTTCCCAAAACAAATAAAAAAAAATTAAAATATAATTCTCAATACAAATAATAGGAATTTATTGCAGTGTTCCTTCTACAAACGTCAATACAGTACACCCATTTATAATTGACGCGCTAACTTGCGGTCCAGGGGGGGGAGGGGTGATCATGGGGTCATGACCCACCGTTAAATCGAATAAGTAAAATTGACAAACTTAAAACAAAGACAATTTATGAAATTCTTTTTAGACTTCCTCCTCAGTTCGTTTTAATAATAAAATCAAAATTAGTTTTAATAATTAGTCTTAATAATAAAATTTCGATCACAAACATTTTATACGTTATGACGTCTAAAAACTTGGTTGATATCAAGCATGATACCCATACGTTATATGTATACCAAAATATAATCGAATTTTTAATCCAATAAGAATAGAACACATTCATTTATTTAATAAGTTTATTCATTATATTATACTCATGGATACCTCTAATTTAACAAATTAACCTAATCTAATTTAACAAATAATACTCCTGCCCTAAACCTTTGGTAGCGGCCGCGCCTGCTTGGTGTACAATTCAATTTAAAAAAGACGGATGTGCCGGGGTGAGTGCAGGTTAAGCAATTAATTTAACTTATAATGATACAGAGTTTGTATCCTTAATAATTAAAATAAGATCTTTATAAGAAGGTACCATATTTGTAATTGTATTTAATTTATAATAAAAATAATTGAATACGGCTGCGTATATATTTAGATAATAATAATTATTGTATTGGCTATTTAAAATCTTATTAGTTTTTAATCAGACCTATCATTAATGGGAAATATCAACGAGTTATGATAGGTTAATAACATTCGACATTCAAATCACTCATACATACATACCTACATACATATATTTAATGATACTGTAAACGCATTGCCGCATAAGCTGCGTTTTCCTGGCAAAAAGCCAACGATTTTAATTTATTACGTTTCGCTTAGCGCGATTCAGCTTCGAATGTTCCTCCTCGGGTCGTATATCGACAGTGGCTGAAAATAATGGCTGACTTTGCTATCCACGCATCTTCGTCTGTTGCAGATTTTCGTTATTATATTAAAAACACTCGCATTGACAATTTGTGATGAGCATTTGTGTCCTTCTTTCAACATAAATATAAATAAGGGAAAAGAAAATGGAGTAGCATTAAAAACCAATTCGTCTTATTAAAAATGGTAGTTTCACGCCGGTGACATTAATCCACGATTTGTCTTACTCTCGTGAAAGTAGACGTATGTATATACGTGACAGTCTTTATGGTTTGTTTAAGATGGTATTGAAGCTTTGCTTATTTGTAAAATCTACATTCATTCAATCAATGATAGGGTTTTGTACATGCCCGTCTGAGGAGGTATCACTCACTTCTGAACACAGGTTTGGAGAGTGTGTGAATCTCGAGCACTAGGGACAAACATCTTAGTTTCCAAAGTTGTTGGCGCATTGGCAATGTAAGGTTAAAATTTCTTATATCCAATGTTTATGAGCGTTCGCTTACCATCAGCAAATTTGCCAAATTATCTACCAAATCTAAATTAAATTCTCCCCCTGCAATTAATTCCAAATTTCGCTTCAATTCGAGTCAATGTGACGTATTTAAACAAATGAAAACTATTATACTATTGGTAAAACCCTGGCGATGTTGTTCTACCTGTGTATATATTTCAATTGTGATTGGCTATCGGTTAAACTGTATAGAAGTCGAAATACTGCATCTAGCGGAAATTTAGAAGAAAGTGGATCGTGTAAAAAACTTTTCCATAAAAATATATTTGCAATCAGAGGAGTAAAAACAACTTAACGTCTAAGTTGTTTAGTGTGTAATCGAGATTAATTCGAGACCTTGAACAATCTATGTAATATATTATTAAACTATGTATTATATTATAAATGTATTAATCAAGATTATTATATATTAATTTATAATACATATATTTATAGTAAATAATATGCATAATATAGCTGAGAACCGATTAAATGAAATATGAAAATCTAAGGTAACTTTTTCTCTCTCCATTTGTTCTATTGGAATAAGCTAGATATGGGTCGACTTTCATATTAATCGGTCGAACGGCTTAAAAAATGCTCTAAAGTCTATTATTAATTGCAAAAAAATATACTAACAACTATTTCATACAAAATATCAAAGCAATGTTAACAGTAATTACAGTGCTTTGTTTTATTTAAACTTAGGAACAATCCAGTACGCTTTCGGATAAAAACTATTCAAATTAAAACTTTAACACAAATTAATAAATGTATCGTCATAGATGTTATCAAATAAATTAATTTTGTTTGTAGCCTGTGCCCTTAGTTTATATTATTCACCGTCGGTGATTCACGGGAATTGTTTTCATTCATTTGTGAATCATCAAAATCTCATTGAGATCTTGACACGAACATATAACATCATATACCGCCAAAAAATCATATGTAGTAGTCGAGTATCTTGACTATCTTCCTTATCTTTTGTAGGTAAAAATTCAGAGCTTCAATATGTACATATATGTATGTATATCCACCAAACCACATTGGAGTAGCGTGATGGAATAAATCCAAAAATAAAATACTATATATATACTGTTGGAAAAAATAAAAAACGCTAAATAAATATACAATTATTTGAGTACTATCGTACGCTTTAGTATCACTCGCGTAAAAAAAATTGCAATATTTGGATAAACAAGCGAACTTCGAAGCGACTTATATAGGAACTAGCTGCCCAGCCTGACTTCACTGTAAGGTGTCAATATCGGTCCAGTCACACACAGTACACATGTACAGAAGAAATATATATGTACGTAAAAATATATTATATAAAAACCAAAAATATTGTAATAGGACATAAATAATGGCTGAATTCGTATATACCGAAATTCACTCAAGTAAGTATCTGAAATTATCAGAACTAGAGATGTTTTGCTTGAAAATTGGTTCCTAAGAATATAAATCGCCAATTTTAAAGTTAGGTCAAACTGCATGCCAAGACTTTTAGAAAGACTTGACTACGATCGAACTCAGGTATCTGAAAAAAAAAAACATTAGTCTATTTATTGCGGAAATTTATGAAGATGAAAGCAACAACTTCTAAAAACTTCTATACTGGTCGTATAATTCAGACCGTTTGAATATCTGCTAACTACTGATTTCTTAATTATGCCCACAAATAGTATAGATATGGCACTATAGATTAAGCGAAAGAACTAAACTTAGCTTGTTGACATATTTGGAGCTATTATTTTATATTATTTATATTATTTTGTAAATTATTATAAATATTTTTTATCATACTGTAGAAGATAATAAATCAGCTTGGACTTGGAGTATTTGTAGATTCGTAGAGCAAATTATTATTTTATATATGTGTTAAAAGAATAAATGTGATTCAAACATTAAATTTATTCTTGTACCTTTTATACTTGAATCAAAATTAAGCGCCGCCTTAAATAAAGTATTTTTATATATTTTTTAAATTTGAATTTACAATCAATAGACTATATTTATATGTAAACAAAATACTATCACGACAAATGTGATTTATTAAAAGGCCTGCTTTTAATTGGGAAAGAATAAAACATTGTCAAATCCTATCTGAAACGTTATTAAATACAGAGATATCGAGTTCTATTATTAACTATTTATGAAAAGTATTTTAAAAAGAATATATTGGCAATGCTATCAACATTTACAGCAGATAGTTCTAGCAAATTATATTGTATAAGTAAATAATAATTATAATATTACTAGAATTGATAGAATTTATTTCCTTAACTTATTTATGGCAACGTTCGTATACTCTATATATTCATATTGAAATCGTTAAAGGCAAGAAAAGTAAAGCATTTTTACTTTTCTTGGTGGTAGGGCTTTGTTCAAGCCGTAGGTACCACCCACTCATCAGATATTCTACCGCCAAACAACAGTACTCAGTATTGTTGTGTTCCAGTTTGAAGGGTGAGTGAGCCAATGTGACTACAGGCACAAGGGAAATAACATCTTAGTTCCCAAGATTGATGACGCAATGATGATGTAAGGAATGGTCAATATTTCGTACAGCGCCATTAGCTAAGGGCGGTAGTGACGACCTACCATCAGGTGGCCCATATGCTCGTGCGCATACAGATATAAAAAAAATCGGTTTCAATATTTTTAACATTTTTTTTTTAATTTTAAATAAATAAATATTGTTTATCCTATTCAACTATTCGACTTTTCCAAACATTAAACTACGTCTAATCAATTGAGGGTGATTACGTATAACATGTACACACACACACATTGAATGTGAATTACACGTGAACAGAATTTTTATGGTTCAAACCCAAGCAGCACTCAGTTTTCATTTTAGATTTATGTTTATAATTTATCTTGTGCTCGGCAATGAAGGAAAACATCGAGGACCCCTACTTGAGTCGAATGCAATATTTGCCACATGTGTATCCACCAACCCGCATTCGAGCAGCGTGGTGGGGTAATTTCAAGACCTTCTCCGCAAAAACAGACTATATCTTATTTCCGCAGTGGAACTGTTTCAAACTACTACCTATGTGGGACGGTCATATAAGTAATTCATAATTATATAAAGTGAACATTTTATTCAACATAAATTTATTAAAATGTTCGAACTAATAGAAATAGTTATTCGCTTCTCGAACAAAGAGAACTTCCTTTACTAATAGAACTAATGTTTTTGTTGGTATTGAGTTAGTTTATCTGGAGTAAGCAAATACATGTTGAAATTCCGATTTCAATAGCAATAATAAAGTAAACAAAATATTAATGCGTATAAATACATTTCCTATACACTAACCGTATCATAGGAGCCCTCGGTTGCTTACCAATCTTACAAGATAAATTAATAACAATAATGTATTATTAAGTATGAATTGTAAGATATATAAGATCATTGTAATGTAAATGTGTTACGAAATAGGAAAAACAATATTAGTGATGTACTAAATTTATTATTTAATATATTTATTTAATAGCATATATATATAAAGTAAATATAATATATATATATATATATATATTATATAAAAATAATATATATAAAAATGTATTATATATATATATATATTATACAATTTTACTTTGAATTGAAGAAATATATAATATACTTGGATATCTTGTATTAGGGCTTTCAAAATACATAGATTCAAACTACGATAAATGCACGTTGCTCTGTCGCGAACTATATAAGATATGAAGGTGATAAGAACTGTATAGAAACTAGTTTACTTAAACAGTACAAATGAATCGAACAACATACTTATATACATTTGTCACAAGTTCAAGCACGTCCGAATTTTCATGTGTTTATATTTCATCTCAGAAGGAAAACATTTTGAGGAAATGTGCATGTGTTGAATAAGAACCTACCACATGTGTTATATTATCCCTCGTTTAAGCTGCGTGGTGGAATAAGCTCCAAAACTTTTCCTCATAAGGAGAGGAGACCTTAGTCATGCAGTGGTGCGTTTACAGACTCATACCAACGTTTTAACAATACATATAATGTCAGTAGTCAGGACAATCTTATTCGACGAGAATCGAAAACATTGATCGATATTGCAGAAGGTACTATTTGCCGTGGACCAATCAGTACTTATTTTGATATTAACCATGGTTGAAAAGAAAACTTCCTTTTACACGAATGTATTTACGAAATATTTCGATTCAATTTGACAAGGTTCTTCGTTATTATATAATTAACGCATGTCAATTGTTTCTTCAGTATTCTAAAGGAACCATGTACTTTCATTTATACCATAAGAAAGCATATAATTGTAAGGGAACATGTAATATTAATAATTGTGTGTGTGTAATTAGTAGTGTATGAGACCTTAATATGAAATTCCCACCGGAGGATATGACCATTGATGTATAGGTTTTTCTGGAAGAAAAAAAATATGATTATACTTTTATTAAATTGCATAAATTAATAATTAAATTTTGTCATAGCTTACACGTAACTGAAATAAAAACATTGACATTTCAAAAATTTTATAGAGCTTTTGACGAGTCTTAATTTTATTAGCTGATATTTTATTTTATTTAAGATGTTACGTATCAATAAGCTTGTAACAGCAACAAACTTGTAAACTAAGTCACGTTTCTTAACTGCGAGTCATCGGTTAAAACTATTTATTTATGAATGTAACAATTGTTACTCGTAACTTAATTAATTTTTTGTAAAGATAATGAGATATTGTACTTAAATATTTATAATCTCAATTAGAAAATCTCAATTAAAAAAAGTATTCATAGCGTGTTAAGTTCATCATAGCGCCATGTACAAGGATATATCTTCTTACTACCCGGACCGGAGTTTCCCATATGGGATTCAGTTTTTGCCGAAAATATTTCAACAACTCACAAAAAACCTCGTCTCCTCGAATTTATTTTCTTGAACGGTAAAAAAGTAGCATATGTCCATCCTTGGGGCTCAAGCTTGCTTCGTATCAAATTTAATCAACATTGAATCAGCGTAACAGACAGACAGACAAACAGATATTCTCACATTTATAATATTAGTATAGATGACATATCTTGTGTCTATGTATCCTTGGTAAGGCTCGGCGAGCGCATTTGGGGCGCGACAATGCGTCATACTACTCATAAAGCTCCGCCTACACTGATGTTTTAAGTATCCATATTTATATATTAAATACCTTTAAATGTTCTGTAACAAAGTATCACAAGGGTTTATAATTATTTGAATCCATCTTCCCCCGAATGACAGAAACTACACTAAGAGTCGATCATCCTCATCAAATGAGCGACGAGAAAGATACTATTTTACGACCGAGTATCCCGTGCAATAGTTTTTAAGACGCATTGGTGTAACTGGTAATACTTGTTACTAAATTAATACTACAAAAAAATTATACTACAGCTTAAAAATCATGTTCAATAAAAGAGACTCATTGGGGCTTATCATGGTTAAGCTGGCCGAATACATCCAGACCAGTTGAGAATTTCACAATTCGATAAAGAATGAATGTGTTTGGTCTTCACAAAAGATTGGTACAATGGATGCTCTGGTACCTTTTGGACCAAGGAAGAATTCTAAAAAGATTTAATCCTAAAATTAAATAAAAATATGCAGTCACATTAAAAAGGAACGTAAATCTTAACAATAGAAGAAATACAACGAAGACATGGAATACGTTTGAGATACATTATTCCAAATATGCTGACGATCTAAATATTATCCTGCCTGTGTATAGATACAAAGAATATACCAATAGTCCGTATATATACTGCTTGATATAATATATCGCCATCGTGCGGTGAGTTAAAGCAACGTGGATAGCCTAAAAACTTTTACATAATAACTACATTTGAACTATTCTGTGGTAATTGGTAAAACGTTGTGAAAGTCCTTTACCTAACTCATTCTTCCCTACATCCCTCACCCTTTAAAGATGCACTGCTGGACATAGGCGTCCCCTAATTGGCGCCACTCCGACTGGGCCTCTGCCCTCTGAATTCAGCGGCTTTGCGCCGTCTTCTTCATTTAATTGGCTTTTATACTGAAAATAGACCATTTTCAGTATAAATGAACTTTAACAATAATAAAACTATGCTTTAATACCTTATTGAATTCTTAGTATAGATTAAAATAGCAAAGTATTAGTTTAGCTTATTAACTTGAACGTTTGATGCATAATTACTTAAAAAAATATTTTAATAATTAGTGTTTTTTAATAGTAATAAATAATAGGTAATAAATTAATACTATAATTTATATGTTTCTTATATTAATTTGTGTTTAAATAACACAAATTAAATATCCGTATTGTAAATTAAATAAAATTACTCTTTTTTTAAATATAGGGCATAAAAATACTTTTTGTATGGTATTATTATATCACATAATTATCGTATTAAAAGTAAAGAGGAATGATGCCAAATGTCAAATATAGTTATTCACATAACAACGATTACATTGAGAACTTCAATAAATCAAAATTAAAAATAGCTACTGTACAAACCACGATCGCCGGGAATGGCGGCAAGAATGCTTGCAGCATTTCCCCTTTGAATCGCAATTCCAATTCTCTGGGCGAAAATGAACCAGCCAACAGTCACCAGTAGAGGCAATAAGACGGGATGTTATATCTTTCAGAAATGTTTTGCACTATTAAATCAAGGGCTAAGTGTTACAACTGTAAAAGGCACAGATAATTTAGGATTAGAGACGAATAATTGCGTCGTTTTTTCGCTTCATCATTTTTCACCAACTCCGGAATCCGACTCTTAACATTTTTTCAGTTATATGAGACCCACAAACAAACTTCAATATGATACTATTAATTAAGACATACGTAAAGATATAAATGTATATATTTTACCGTAAAATTCTAAATACCGTTATATTACAATCTATCTCGTGAGATTGTGAACTGTCGAAAGATTGTGAACCGTAACATACTGCTTACAGTTTAACGCATTATTTTTCGGTAGATTATAAGCTATCGAAGTGCGTAATTTCAGTTACGTTATAAACACTAACCTTACCTAACCGAAATATCATAAACTATCGAAATTTTTGACGTTTTATTTTGAGTTAAATCACCGTTCACAATATTTCGGCAGTTTACTATGTTGCGAGATAGATTACAATCCAACTGAATTTACAATTCTACGGTGATATATAAAAAAGTCATTTCAACAAATACTAGGTACTATAGATTTATTTTTATTGTTTCCATTATTTATTTGCTATTTCTTGGAATAACAATTCTCGGCGTCTTATGAAGCACAAGACATTTTATTTTTCAATGTTTTGACGCGTAGGCAACTTATATACTTACCTTACAGTTATATTAAACATCTTCGTCTAAGATGTTTTATTTTATAAATGCAAGAGGAATGTAAATAGTATTTTACACAGTTTTTAAACGTAATATTTTCTAGTTTTATATATAATTTTAATAATATACATTAGCGTATTTAATAATTAACGTAGGTTTAGATTTTGTAAGAAATCACTTCGTATCTCACTCGTTAAATATTGATAACCGACTTATACTTATTGATATACGCCATTTTGATACGTATATCGTATAAATTTTATAATTATTATACTCAATGTCGTTTATCACATTCTGACATATCGAGCTGGTGTTCTGCGTTGAGATTCGAGTTTCTTGTTACAGAATACCCTAACTGGATTGATAGAAGTGGAGTAAGCAAAAAATATATAAATGGGAGGAAATAAAACATATAAATAACTTACATATATGGTGTACATAAATGATATATGATACATATGAATATCTATAAATACTTATTCTCAGTCTAACTGACTAACACTCAAAACATACAAACGCTAAAATTTATATTTTACAAAATTAAAAGAATGAACTGAGAAATCATGGCAAGAATCTCATTATCGACTCTCACTCATCAAACGTACACGTATAATAACCATGTACGTTTTAGTCTATGACGATAAACCAGTATTAACTCAAATTGTTAAAAAATATATTTTTAATGTGACCGTTAAATGTATTTATATGTAATATGGTAGAACAACTGGAGAAAAGGTGCTTACCAACTGGCGGATCTGCAAAAATCCCAACCACTATTTACCGAATGTTATTTTTAATTTGATTAATAGTGTATTTTAAAAAGTAACATGTTCGTCACAATCATAGAAAACGAGGAATAAAAGTTACTTATTTCTTAAATAAACGTTATAAATAAATATTTTATATACAGATAAAATATTATTTCTGCCTCTTAAATAGCTAATACCCATTTTATTATTATTTTTTTATTATTAAGTTTCCACCAAGTTTGTTTGTAACACTAAGTAGCTCATTTAACGTTCGATTTTCAAATTAATTTTAAAGGAACATGGTTAAAGAATCAAACCCACTGTTAAACTGTCATTTCACATAGAAATAGAAAAGTTCTTCACAATATTTTGTTTAGAGTGAAGGTCAATTGGTACTGAATGCCTTGAGATATTAAGACCGCCCTTTTTCCAGCTACATAATTATGTCAATCAATAAAGTATTTTAAATAGGCAAATAAGGATTTTTATAACACTTCTACTTTTTATTTACATTCTAACTAGCTGTCTGTCACGAATGTAAAAAATGAGTAAACAAAAGATTTCAACCTGAGATATTTTTGTACTAACGAGAAATTTCGATCAATCCACGAATAAAAGGCATGACGTTCTTGTAGCGATAGAAATTAAGGAATTTCTATTCTTTATTTGCTAGATTTTTTAAGTGGGAAAAATCTTGATGATGGCCACATCACCATCTAATGGGTCCAACTATAGCTAAGAACTATCCAGATGATCCCAAATAAACAAACATAATATGTCATCAAAATCGGTCAAGCCGCATAGGAAGAAAATAATTACGAATACACATAAATTGATTTTATATAACAAGCTCCCGGTCCCGGCTTCGTACGTTGGACTAAGCACCTTCTCAGGCGTGCGCAGTACAACAGAGTTTCATCGCCATCGAAAATTAGTCTTGGAAATCGGGCATAGAATCACACACACAAAAAAGACAATCATACAAAGTTTATTTTTTAATAATATACATAATTATGACAAAGAATAAAGATGTCAAATGCAATTTTCATAGGACAGGTGAAAAGTGCATTCATAAAAATAGATTTATTCCCAAACGAAGAAGTAAAATACTTTAAATTATCATATGAATGACATTCAAGTGTCATTTCAATACATTTATTTCTTAAACAGAACGTTTGCATAAGTCTAGTAATATTAATCTCAAATATAAATTATCTTTAAAAAAATTATACCGATTTTAATTAAACCCTAATTAAAACAGAACCATAATTACAGAAAGGAGAAAAATGTCAACGAACAACGAGAATTACGAACAAAATAACTCCAAAAAATCAGCATAATACATTGACAAATTACAACGCAGAATATCTCAGATAGAATTTTATGCGACCATTAAAACAACGTTAATTTCTCCAAATATTTCAATATTTCGCCAGTCATCAAAATATTGCCATTAACATTTTCCCTCCGGACTTATAATTTTTTCAAATATAAACCCAATAATCATCGACATAAGGATATATTTAGTTTATTACTATATTTTATTTATAAGAAATTTCCTCCCCATGTTTACAGAACACCATAATCCTCTGAGAGTTCCTGTTAAGTCACGTAGTAACCAAAATTATTGTATTCAAATTGACATTTCATATACATAGCTTAAATGAATGCATTTATTTATTCTTAAAATAAGTAGGCACTTTCTCTAGAGCATATACTTCGCATATTTTTTTTTTATATTAAAGTTTATTTTTTCCCATTAATTTAATTGATGACGAGACACAATGATAATCATTGGTCTGCATGATAAGCACGCATAGCCGCATCGAGCGGGCAGTTTTAAACGATAATAACAAAACAAACCCAATAGTTGCCGGCGTTCCCGAACGCGCACAATAACAAACCACACACAGATAAACCAATTCACAAGTTTCCCGACGTTCACGTTTGGAAATAGAGCGAACGTCGCTCGCACCCACACGAACGTGCCAGCCGGGGACTTACACACACCGACAAAAACGCCAGTATCGACTGAGCTGCGACACTCGCATGTGTGCGGCACGTTCGTACGCGGTCAGTGTCGCGCTACGTCATTTGATAGTTCAAGTTGAGTGGTTCTAGAGCGGGAGGGCGATAACGTGGCACGCACACAGACACACAGATAGGTTTCCCGGGCCCGGGCGTAGTACTAGAGACACATTGATCCACAGCGTCTGGCGGCATTGATTGTGCAGTTTCCTGCAACGCTGGTTGCCGTGGCGACCGCCCACCTCTATCTGCACCCGCTGCCTTCTATTTAGTCGGCTTTATTGGAAAATTCTTATTTTCGATGTCGGTCCTTTAGATTTTCTTTTATCCTAATAATAATTATTATTTACATTTTTTTTTCAATATAATATGGTTTTACTGCCATAAAACATCCCTTTTATAAAACTTATATTAAATTATATTTTTATTTTTAATGTGTAGAAAGTAAATAATATATACATAAATCTAACTTAATATTAAAAAATCTAAAACTTATATAATAGAACCAGTGTTAATTGTTTTTAATTTAAAAATTACATTTTTTTATGAAATAGGTAAGCGGACGGACAAATGGTCTGATGGCAAGTCACCACCGCCCATAGACATTGGCGCCGAGAGTAATTTAAATCATTCCTGACATCTTCAACGTACCATCAATGTTATTATGTCCCTTGTACCTGTAGTTACACTGGCTCACTCACTCTTCAAAGCGGAAAGCAACAACACAAAGTATTGCTGCTTGCCAGTAGGATATATGATGAGTGAGGTATCCACTCGCTCACTCGGACTCTCAGACTCAGACGGGCTTTCACAAAGCTACCTCCATTATCTTTTATTCAAAGTTAAGAGAAGTATTATACTTTAGTCACATAACAATGACAACAAAAGATACATTTTTATATTGCATTATATATATTTTTTTTTATGATCAAATGGTCTTCGGCACAAAATGACAATCAAAAAATATATATGATTATATTTCTCATATCATAGACACGACATGCACGTACATATATAACGCAGTTACATTAATTTATTTATTATGTAATATTTCATTTACGTCGATCCAATAATAGTTTATAAATTATTGAAATATGAAAATTATACGAAGTAACAGTTAAACAATTAGGAAAAATCCCACTTCCCGCTGAGCGGAAACCATGTCGTGATCAGCGAATCTCCAGCCCCTCAGTCCGTTAATCCCTCCCAGCGGGTTCCCCTTACTGAGCTTATGGCTAATTGTTGGACAATCTAACGTTTTTTTAAGCTTAAAGTATTACATAAGACGTTTTTATTTATGAGATTTGTATGGCTTAGGTTTTTATTTATTTTATTATATAATTATTTTTATGGCTTAAGTTTTAAATATTTTATTATATAAAAATTAGTATAATTTATTATATTTAAAAAAAATGTAGCTAAAAATATGTGTATAATCTAATCTATGTGTATAAAAGATAATAAAATTACAATTAATAGCATATATTGAGTTTCACTATTACAATTTAACCTGTTTTAGATTTAAAAAAACGCTTCGATTGGATACATTTGTAATACATTTATTTCACATATAAAATCTTTTTATTCTTCCTTGTACAAGTACTAGAATTAAAGATTTTTCAACGAACTGTTTTCTTCCCTCTATGAACGCAGTATGCAAAATATAGCAAAGTAATTCGGAACATACGCTGAGTGCGGCATCCGACACAAAGAACACGCCGTTATTATTTATTACAGCTATTAACATTGCGGTCTATTTATCTTTTGTAATGAGAGCTATTTAGCGTCAACTTTCAGTTACGGACACATTATAATATACAATTCAAATTAACAATGAACTGAAAATAAACGTTACGTTTTTAGATACATTTATAAATTTGAAACTCCCAAAAACATCACTTACAAAAACATATTAATTGTTAAACTGCTTATAAAAGTTTCAAAAGTGTATATAATCCATGCTCGGTAGTGACGAAACCTGCAGACTGATGACTAACCCGCAACTAACGCAGTGCAGCAGCATGACGAAGTAACCCCAAAAATTTGTCTTTCATAGGTGAGAAGGCATTCACAAAGCATTTGGATATAAAATGGCTGTCGCTCTTCACGACATTGCCAATTATTATTTCTTACCGTCGACTTGATCGTGTTACTTTAACAAGATTATTGATAAAACTATCGGTTTACGTTAAATGTTCACAGCTTAACTTATTTTGTTAATTAAACACTCGTTATTACGTATTAAGTAATAATTATTAATTATTTCGATACCAAGATATCATAAATTTAGTGCAATAGGTAACAACCATTTACTGCAATATAATAAAAGTACCTAAAGGCGTTATATAATATACGTTAAACATTTTTTTTTAGAATTGTAATCAATATTTTAAAGAATGTATTTGTTGTCTATTGAATATGAGGCTGGTGAAACTTGACTCTGATAAAAAAATGTCTTCAACATAAAATCTATTAATTGAAACCTGAACCCCGTTTGAACTTCATCGTCTATTGATCTTGCACTTTGAAACTGCTGCACCTTAAAAAGAAGACCTAACCTACGAGACGCTGAAATAAAATCCCTTACAAAACAAGTCTTCTTAGAGATAATAAATTATAATTTACAATTATCTATGACAGTTTATTAATTATAAACGACCTAAATGTTTTGTAAACTCACAAATCTATCTCTTACTAATAACACTGATTTGACACTCGAAGGAAGAAGACTCATCATTGTTTAAATAAATCTCCTCCTAGAATCGTTATTTGGCTACTTATTCGATTTTTTTAATATTATTTAATGTAACAATCACAACATATATGTGTTTTGCTGTTGAGATATAATTGACTGTTAAAGATAAATTAAAAATGTCGCAAAAATATATAACCACAGACCGCTGGAAACTGGAAAAGAACCAATTCTTCGAGAAAATACATTGAACTCTCGTGAGAACATTGCTACCTTGTCCATTATTTGAGACTGTTTGGCTTTCGGCCAAGACACATCATATCACGTCGTATATTTCAGTTATGACGTTCAATTCATACACATGGTTAATAAAATGAAACACACCATTACTTTTTTATTTACCTCCTTATTAACTATTAAATTATAATACAAAAAAAAAAACTGACTTAGACATTCAATATCTTGTGATTGCATAAAAATACATAAATATCAAATCCGTTTTATATTTTATATATAAAAATTTTTTTTTAGTTTATTTCCAAGTATTTATTCAATTTACGTACTTTTTTTAGTAAAATTATACTTCTCTTTCTTATAATAATAAAATTAATAATTTGATCCGAAATTACTCCGATTTCTTTAATAATTTATGTATACATACTTAAAATGTGTTGGTTTTTAGAAAACTTTAATAAATATACATATTCTTTAAAAATATCTTATACAATTTACGTAAAAATTATAAAAAATAATCCAAAATGAAAGTCGTAATTATGACTGCGAATCAAAAAGTGAGATTTGTAATTTTATAACAAGATTGTTCCACTGTAATCCTCGCGCTCAGACATACAGAAAAGCCTATTACGTTTATTGAATCTTACTCTGTTTTACCAATTTCGCTCACTACCTTACAATTCAAAATAGCTCGAATTTACAAAGTAATGAACTGAAATTTTAACTCTATTGTTCAAAGTATTACTAAGGCCCAAAAATCCTCGATCTTTTGGCACAAAATATTACTATGCATGTAATTTCAAATCATATTTATTATGAACCTTAAACGGACTAAAATAATTTTGAATAAAATAGTTTTGAACTTAACAACTTTGATAGTACTAGCATAGTACAATCAAAGCTTACATACTTTTTCAATAGCGTAATAACGCAATAGTTTACGGGACGCCTAGCGATGTAAAAAGTCACAGGTTCAATCCTGACCAGTTAAGCTAATGTCGTTCGCACTTCTAGCACAATCTTTTAGCTTAATTGTAGGGAAAAATAGAAATACTAGTAATTCCTTAAAAGGGAGACTAGTACTATTCTTTAAAAAAAACTTTTGGTTGTATATTTATTTTACGAATCTGGATAGAATCAATCAACCACTGTAACGTCAATTAATAAATCGGCGTGGTTGTTTTAAAAGATACAGTAATCTTTCTTGTTTTTCGTTTTCAACTAACCACAAAACTATCAACTCAAATACAAATTTTAGTTGATCTAATTCCTACCACGAATTATACCACAAAATAAAAAATAGTATTCAATTCAAGAGAACTTAATGTACTATTTTGCCAATTTTTCATGTTTTCGGGTATTTTATATATTTGTTTTAAATTTCGATAGGCAAGCGAGAATGGTACTGACTTTTTAAGGCCTTTTAATCCTTCCTTCACAATTGTCAAAAGCCGCTGTTGTTTACGCTTCGTGTCATTTGAAAGTGCCTCGGTGTCATCACATCACATTACTTACTTACATTAATAATATTTACGATTTATAAAATTATTTTAATGTCCTCCTTGTATCTCAATATTAAATATCTATAGGATTAAATGTTTTCGAAAAATAAGTTTTCTAGTGAAAATTTTTTCGTATGCAATTTTTTAAATACGCAGAACATGGTCACACATTTACTTGGTGGTAGAGCTTTGTGCAAGAGCGTTTGAGTACCACCCACTTATCAAATAATCTAACGAAATACCTATTTGTGTTCCGGTTTGAAGGGTAAATGAGCCGTAACAGGAGTACAAGAGACATAACATCTCAGCTCCCAAGGCTTATGGCGCATCGGTGACCCATATCAGGTGGCCCATATGTCCTTTCTCCTACCAATTACATAAAAAAAGCGTTACATGACTTCCGGCAATTTTTTAAGCCCAGATGTAAGTTATCATTTTTTTAGCATTAGCAGCCTGTAAATTTCCCACTGCTGGGCTAAAGGCCTCCTCTCCTTTTGAGGAGAAGGTTTGGAGCATATTCCACCACGCTGCTCCAATGCGGGTTGGTGGAATACACATGTGGCAGAATTTCGTTGAAATTAGACACATGCAGGTTTCCTCAATATGTTTTCCTTCACCGCCGAGCACGAGATGAATTATAAACACAAATTAAGCACATGAAAATTCAGTGGTGCCTGCCTGGGTTTGATCCCGAAATCATCGCTTAAGATGCACGCGTTCTAACCACTGGGCCATCTCGGCTCAAGTTATCATTACAAGATTACAATTGGTAAATTACAGTAATTTACATTTAATCTATTTTTAAATCACAAAAGGATTTTTAGGAACAATATTTCCAATTTCGTTAATACAAATTGATTAAGAAAAACTAATATATTATGTGATATAACACATATGTATATATATTCTACCAACGCTAGCAAAATTACTGAATATTAATCGTGCATGGCAAAAGCAAAAGGTTAGAAGGATGGAGGTTCCTATCCATTGATTGTAACATAAGTAGTATTTAATTCGTATATGGCGGGCATGGAGGAGACGCGATCGAACCAGCTCCCGGGCCAGACTCTTTGTGCATTGTGCATATACTAAACGAAAAGTATAAATGCTCTCCTAACCGAACAAATATCAACCTTATGTTACGGTGTTAAAGTTTAATTTGATTTCCAGAACAATTTCGCACTCCTACCACAAAAGCAGCTTTTACAAAAGTTAGTTTATTCTAAAATCAACTGTAACATTATTATGTTTAGGTTCCTTTTAAAACACATTGAAACGATGCACTTGGATTACAAAACTAAACTCAAATACTCTAAAGATTTTTGACTATAAGCCTTGCTGTTGAAAGCTTAAGATCTACTTTTGAGTGTTTCAAAGTTATTTCCGTGTCTGAAGAGTTGTGGTTCGGAACAGCCAGCGAGATGAAAATATGGGATTTTAATATTAACCAGCTACATTCTAGCCTTTGTAAGCTTTATTCTGTTATATATTTTCAAAAAATATAATGTCTGGCTGTCTAATCATCGTTGTTTTTAATAAAAGGATGCGTACAAACCTTTTCATTTAGGGTATACTGAAAGTTTTAGATATATTTTTATTTTGTAAAACATGTGAACATTTTATATTGAAGTCTGTGATTAAAAGAAGCTTAGTTTCCTAACTACACTGAATTCTTTAAATACTAACGTGTGTAAAATTAACCGAACTTTGCATAATACGTACAATCCATTGCAGTTCCGTGTGTGTGTATCTACTCCTGCTGATTTGTTTTCTTTGGGGAGTAATACGACTGCACCACAACCGACGCAATACCAGACATAAGCGATAAATAAAATACACCATATCCATTGCCTGTCTAAAACTAACTTCATACATAACGAGACGTTCGACAGCGGCAATGTATTCGGATATATCGTTTCGATGGTTTTTTAAGTAGCGCTTAGTAGCGGTCGTCTCGTCGCTATAGGCGTGCTCGACCTACCCCAACGCACAGCGCTGTGCCCCCCCTGCACCCTGCATTGCAATACAAAATGTCAAAGGTGCATGCAACCGTAAGCTAATGGATTATTCAATCAGTGTTTTTTTTGTTTTGACGTTCTGCAAATAGAGGGGGAAAAGCCTGGATCCTAATTTTCACTATGAAATCGTTTTAATTATAAATTGAATTGGCAACATTTAAGAGAATGCTTCGTATTATATAATGATTAATTTTAGCTTACAAATATATTTTTTTATGTTATTTAATTGCATACAAAATCTACCAATGGATGAATTAAATATGAGCCAATAAAAGACAATATGAGCTGAAATAAATATAAGCTTATATTGACAATAAATTGTCACGCTTCATATAATACGTGAAAAGGTAATAATATATGAATTTGTATTTTATTATGGAAAAAGTAGAAATAGACATAATTTAGGGTTCACCACCGCCCACGGACATTCTTTACATCGCCAATGCGCCACCAATTTTGGGAATAAAGCTAAAGCAAAAATGCGAAGTATTGCTGTTTGGCGGTAGGATATCTAATGAGCGGGTAGTATCTACCCAGACACGCTTTCACAAAAACCTACCACCAAGTAATATGCCAATTGCATATAACGTAGTGTCCGTTTGTTGTATTTATGAGTATGTATGTCGCAGACACAAAAATTATCTTAAAGTTCCATTACTACTACGAGATAGAAACCTATTCTTTTTTTGTTTTTTTTTAAACAGAAATTTATTAACATTTGCTTAGAACAGAAAAGAAAAGAAAAGATCATGCTTATAAATGTTTTTTTTACATAAAATTTAATAAACTAAAGCCATACCAAAGATTTGGTACTACCTTTTGGCCGACCGCGTTAATGATGATAGTTTTATAATAATTTCATCGTCATCCAGTATATAGTTTAAATCCGATATTTCATTTATATGTACTAGTTAGTACATATTGCATATTAAAATTTTTAGTGAACAATTTTTCGACGTAATATGTCGCATGTTACCTGCCATGCCAGACACCTTTACACAACACTTGGATGTGTGTTTACATAAGACACAGAGAAAAATATATATTTCTTTAAGAAGACATTACATATAAAATCAGGAATAAAGGAACACTATCAACAATCGATATATTTTTTAGTTCTTTCTATTTATTTTAGATATATGTATGTATACCTATTTTAACGAAAAAAACGATAATTTAATTTCAAAATTTTACTTTTTAAATATAATATTAAAAATAAACCAAGTCAATAATATTAAAATGCTTTATAATACGCATTTTCAATCAGAATCGCTTCATTTGTAAAAAGGTTTTAAGACTTTTTGTTTTATTAAGGATATCAAAAATTTTAAATGGGTAACCTTTGAATATCTCTCCGGACAATCTCAGTAGTAACGTGTAACTCAGCACGATACTTGTACAAGAAAACAATCAATTATTTATTATGGCAAGATTCAACGAAGCTTTACATAAGGTTACAAGAGTAAATGATAAAAATCTTTTTATTCATCTCGTCACTTTTATTAATTTGTGTAATTTAATTTATCTTACTTATATATAAAATAAAACGATTACGATAAACAAACAAACCTGCAATTGAATCATAGAAAAAGTATCTGGGAAAACTTAGCAGATTTAATAGAAAATAAGTACCAGGTAGGTATGGTTGTGTGGGAGGTGCGCGACGGTATCCATGGCGACCGACTGACGCGCCGCCATCGCGCTAGCTTGCATCCCTGGGAATAGGAAGACCAACTGGCGAGAAACTAAAATATGAAATAATTAAGATATTACAACTATTTGAATCAATAAATTAAATGAAATGAATAAATTCATAGAAATGAACTCTTACATATTTTATTTGGAAAAAAATACAAAAGCAGAGCTACTTAAAACGCCTAATAAAAAAAACTTGTACTTATTATCGTAATATTAATAAAATACATTATAATGTTTTTTTATCGTATTGATGTATATTTTCCATTCAATTTCTCTCTTACAAAAAAAACTCAAAACTATTTAAAAACTATACACGAGAATATCTATATTACATACAATTTCAACAACAGTTAGAAATGCTGTTCCCACTACACATGAAAACAACAATAAAATTTTCCGGAAAAATCAAAAATTATGGTTACCAAGCGGATGCATAGAATTCACTATTATTAGTTCGTGTAGGTCGAAGCAGGATCTGCAGTGCTTCCTATTTACTTTAACTGGTCGATATCTATATAACCATTTACCTACCGTAATTAAAAAAATATCGTTATATATTATTATACGACTTGGGCTCAGTAAAGGAGCGATTTACACATTACACATACATACTATAGACGTATGTAACATATACTTCATAACTTTACATTTCTTTAAAAATATATTCTTATTTCATCTTATGTTTAATCGACATATTAATAACATAGATTATATAGAGATTCGTAACAAATAACGTAAAATATATATATATATTAGTGTGTGTGTGCATGTGTGTGTGTTTGTGTGTGTAAATATATATTTCGATTTGAGTTTACATAGATTATTGTCGAAAACGTTTGGAGAAGAAATACCGAAATTATTATATACATTTGAGAAATCTGTATTTTATAAAGCTAGAAATCGAATGGAAAATCAAATTGGATTGATGGTAAGCGGTCTCCTTTGTTCACACTAAGTTGGAACTAAGATATCATATCCATGATGCCTATAGTTACTCTGACTTACTCGCCCTTGAAACCGGAACACCACAATTCTAAGTGTAATTTTTTGGCGGTAGAAAATGTTATGAGAGGAGCTGCCTAGCCGGACGGACCAATTACAACACGAAAATGGAACTCAAAACTCCAATTACATAAACTCTTTCCCCGTCAGATTGACCGTCCCATCAGATTACGAATGCGACAGAATAAAGAGTACAACTGTATTTGCGTACATGTAGACTACAACATGTCCTGCACAGGCACAGGGATGGCCACCCCTGGCATGTGCTATCTCCTTTGAATAGCTATCGTGGCCGAAATTAATCCGGAGCGCCGTTCTCAACTACGTTGCTCCTTTATCTAGTACGAACAATGTAAATTATGAATATAATCGAACAAAACCAAATACATCTAAAATGTCCTATGTTTATAACTTATCATCTTGACAAATATCTACCATTTACGGTAAGGTTTTGTGCTATAATCTGGGTTGGTACTAATCGTTAATGCTACTATCCAAAAATTATGCCTTGTGTTGCTGTGATCCGGTTTGAGACATCAAATCTTTGCCTTATACTTAAAAGCGTATTGGCGGTGTGATGGCTAACAATTAATTAAATTCAATGTATTTGTCATATTATAAACGAATATATATTTCCAAGACAAACAAAATCTGAATTAACGAACATGGTAGATACCGAACAATGTAAATAAAATCCATACGAAATTCAGTAGACACCATCCTGCAGTTTTCCAAATTAGTAGAGACCCTTCCAAAACGAACACTAAAATTGTTTGATTTTTACCCGATCATGGGCTAGTATTCATTATGCCCTTTGTACATAAGGGGAGTCCAGACTGTCTCGGGAATGCCATACATTCGAACATATCAAAAAATATATTGCATGTCTGTGTCACTGGCTCTCAAACCTTAGCAAGGCTTTGCATTAGAAATTGTAGTGCATAACGTTGAACCTAAATGTAAATAATGTAACAGTAACAGGTTTTAAATATCCTACAGTTGGACTAAGGGTTGCCTTCCACTACGCTAATCGAATGTAGATTGTGAAGTACAGTTGTGTCTGATTGTGTTAGTATTCAAGTTGTTTTCCTTCACCTAACACTAGACGAATTATAAACACAAAGGACAATGGAAACTGGGATCTGGGACACACTTCAATAGAAATTATTTATATACGATTATATGGAGCTCAAGTACACTAGTTAAATATTGGTGTATTCGAAGTTCTAAATAACACAAAGTTCCAGAAAACGAAAATATTTTAATGCATTGAAAGATGACAGTTAAATATCGCATTTTAAGAACCTTTTCCGATTCATCTCTTTTGATAACCTTTTATAAATGTTGAAAATCAAGTACTTCCAATAAACAGTGTACACAGTGTACTTTAAATAAATATAACTTAGCAAAGGTATAGCAAAGACATTATAATGTAGCATTGATTTAAAAAAATATCTAAAATTTCAAATAAAATTACGTCTCTCAAACGGATAACATCGTTTTATTTCTTACTTTATCTATTACTTCCGTCACGTTAGGCTGAACTAATAAGGCTAGATTCTATTTTTACTCCGTAACTACTTACAACTGTATTTTTGAATAATCTATAATTATTAAAAGAGCACACTGAGATCACTATCGTGACAATACAAGTCCGAACATGAAAGAGTTTAAACTCTTTTTTCTTCACTTTTCACTATCAATAGTGCCTCTATTGCCTTCCCTTTGTATAAGTTAACAGACTATTCTTTCGGATACTTAGTAGGTATCATAAATATTTTTTTAATGATCTTTACACTGTAAGTTATCAAATAATTTAAGATCATTTTTGTGACATTTTAAATGTAGTCATCGATATTATTCAGTAAAATTTTTAAATATGTTATAACTCGTTCAAAACTTCACTAAATATATTGCCTTGATTTTAACGGGCCGCCATTTGATTTCGTGTCCTTGTTCTGTCCTTTATTATTTATCACACGTATCAAATCAATTCTTTAAACATTTCATTCATTCATTCGAAAATGTGTCGACTATTCAAAGGTATAGCGCGATGTGTCGAGATTTGTCTACATATATCAATAGACCATATTTAAAGATATGTTGATGAACGGTGCATCGTACACATTGACATAAACAATAACACTGTATAGTATGTTGAATATTATGAATTAGTGAGTTTCGTGTCACGTGTTGCCACAAACATAACTTAATATTATGCGTTATGCAGCTGCGCACTTGTCACCCGCACAAAAGTTTATGTACAAAGTTTATCTTACACAAACTCTTTTCACATTTGAGATATATTTTCTAAAGTAACATACCAAGAGTAATCATAAAACAAGTAATATTACTATTACTTATACTTGTTTCATATTTACTCTTCCAGGTTCCAGGGGGGAGTAAATAATCAACTTTGACCTTGAATTGACATAATCAATCATAAGTTATAACTTAAGTTATCTATGGTATTTTGGATTGGTTAAAAATAACGTTTTTAATGTCAGCGATGTTTCAACTAAACTTTAAATTTAAAATTAACGTAGATGTAAGTAGTTAAGTGAAATAGTAACTCTATTATACATAAAGATTTATTAATATTTATTATTAAAGGAACTGTTTGTAATGTAAAATATAGCAGAGTTATTAACATATTGCGTAGAATATTTAAAACTAAGCTCGATTTCTCTTTAGTCCTCTTGACACTGTTATAATAGCTTGATGTTCAACTTTAAATATGCAAAAACTCGTTTAAGTAATTAAATAAAAAACTACAGAACTATTTTTTAATATTTTCCCAAAATTACTTTGACCTGTCGCTTACGATAGGTTAACAAGATTTAAATTATCCTTAACAAACGTTGAGAGCCGGTGGCCTGTATCAAAAACCGTCTGCAATCTCCCCTGCTGTCGACTGCCAATTGTAATTAGCAAATTGCTTACTAAAATATACGATGCGAACTTGATGCTGCGCTATTTTTCACTTTTTACATTGCATTTGAATAGGGTGGATTACATTTTCATATTGACAGGCAATGATAAAAAAGAACAAAAATAATAACAAAATTATTCCTTTTTCCATATCTGATCTAAAACTTTTTTTTATTTAAAGCAGGCTCTTACGTATATATAGATTTCACCTCGAACAAACAAAAGAGATATGTTAATTAAAAACAATTGAATTAGATTATTTTTTCTCCATGATAATCAGCGAATTCTTGTGAAAAATCAAATATTGTTTTGGAATACAATACAATTATTGTTGGAAATAGCTATTTCATTTATAATTTTAAATAAATCTAAATAATGTTATACATACTTAAAAATATTAAACTCATTCTAATATGACAACAATATTGTTGTCAAGGTAAGAAATGTAAATACGACCTACTTAATTTATTAAACGTTGTATTTTATGGTGAACCTAGGGTTGGCGGTTAATTAATCCCACATCACCCGGTTCCCCTCCCCAGGGTACTTTTCTGAAGGTTTCACGTGAAAAAGAGGGGTTGACAGTTAAAGAAATACTTTGGTATCATGTCAGCCTTTGTACCATTTGCGCAAATAAACAAATGCGTATAACAGTATCATAATTTCATATATGTTACCGCAATTCATAGATTGATGCTTCAATTTTATTTGCAACTAAATCGAATTGCTGTGTTCGTAGCTTACGAGTTTATATGAATGTACCTACCTAACTCACCACATTCGACGTTTTACCTAACGTCACCTCTTCGCAAATCATTCTCTCCTAGTACCTTAGCCAATCTAAAGAGTGCATGTATATGTTTTGTAGTTTTTGTAGTGTGTGTGTGTTACGTGTATGGATGGTTGAACTACTCGAATCACAACAATTAAATAATAAGCTAAATTTAAGTATAGTACTATACAATTACAACTGAATTGTTAAAATATTATCTAGCCTAGGAATTTATGAAGATATTGTACGTCAAATTGTTTGTCACTATAAATTTTTCTTCGAATTTTAAATTCTAAAATTATTATACCCCCAATAAAATCAAGCCACCAATTAAAACTCTCGAAACATGGTACTGAGAGAGTACTTAAAAACAAAGATCTCTTCATGTGCGTAACGAGAGGGATGCATTATATGAGCGTGGTCATTATAACAGAAAATTGTTTATAAAAAGTCATAATTATATCTTTGACATACCACTTTCACTTTACTTCAATTAAAATTATTATGGGAGCTTTTGGCGGCGCATTACCGATTTGCAGGCTTTCCCCGTAAGCTGCCCGGGTCTCGTGAATTATCGTCAGTGATCGGTACTTCGAAACCATAGTCCTATAAAGCCTTTAAACTGCAGCAACTGACTAAATTATATATATAACTAGAAAATAGCATCGATAGCGAGGTATTGAAGAAATTCCTTTGTATATTTATCTTACATCTGTGTGTATCATTACTCCTGGTTTTTTTACGTGTGCGCCGTACTAGTGAACTTTGATAATGAACCACGGGGCGATTGCCCCGGCGGAGACCGCCGGGCGGCAGGACCTCACCCCTCACCTCTATTTCATCCGTCTGCAGCAACCTGGCGCTTCCGCGACGCTAAACAAATTTGAGATGTATAAGATCCATCAACCGGCTCCTGCTACTTTATGCTACCCCAGTGTGTGTTCCGGTTAATTAAACTCCAATTGCTCTCCTGGTTACTTTTTTTCTATACGAGAGAAAATTTGTTCGATTTTTGATTATTTACAGCCAAACGTACTGTGTTGAGTTTAAAATATGTAAAAATACTTTATTATAAAAATGATATATATATATATTTTTTCTTTAATATTAATATTATCAAGTTTCATAATGTTTGTTATGAAGATTGAATTATACCTAACTGAATATTTAACATTAATTAATTATATAACATTAATTTTTAAATTATATTTAATTATCTAGCTTTTTTATATACATATTTTCATTTTCTCGGAGATACGATTGAGACAAGACGTAGAATTTAAGTTTTTTGTGACATTTTTATTATTACTCCTTCATTAAACTTTTTTGTATAAAACATGTTTTTTTTTTTAATATGACAATACATTAAAATATTACTTGAACTACATAAGATTAAATCTTAATTTTCACCATCCTTTTCCTGATCTTGAGTATTGTTTGCTGAATTAAATTCAAGATCGCCCTAAGTGATACTGCAGGAATCCGTTTCACCATACCTGATAATCATTAACCCCCAGGAAGGAAAGTATTCAAACCCAGTGTGTTAGTAGTGTATACTTGGAGGATTGTGGAAGACCCAATTATTTTCGCTCGAATTAGTAGCTATTATCATAAATTATACTAAATTCGTTTGCAACCAAAATATCGTTTAAGAAATTAATTGCACACTTTTCTGGTTTCAAAATGTATTGTAAATAAAAGTATATTGTTTTAATTAATTTACAATATATTATACTAACTAATATATTGTAAATTAATTAAAACAAGACAATATACAAAACAATAGTATTCCACTTCGGTTTTTTACCAAAAATCATGAATAAAAACATTAAATACGAATAATTATAATTAAAAAATATGGCGACTATCCACGTTCTAGCTACATAATGAGATCAGTTCGTTTCCAAATTATTGTCTTGTCCAAATGATATATACTAAGATTCAAGACGAGACGATAATGAGAAGTCAATTAAAATCGACTAGATAAGTTTACAAACTGACTTTGTTAAAACTATATCGATTGTAAGGTAAGGTACATAGGTATGTTGTTAAATTTTAAAACTAATAAAAACACATACAAAAACGAGAGACGTATGTAAAATGGATATTTTCTGCACTCAAAGACTGCACTGATAAAACTACTACTATATAGAAAAAACTATTAAGTAACTGGACAAAATAATTAGACACTATTACAAAATAGTGCAAACAAATTTTACGTACCCCGGAGTGGTTATTTCCCAATAAAACGAGATCAAAGGGCGCCGAGTTCGAAATAAATCCAGTTAGGCAGTTTGCCATTCAATTACCGCTCTTATTTTAAGGAAATAAGCTTGTCATAGCTCATCTAATACATTGGCGAGACTCTTAAAAATTAAATAACGCACACGCGTAAAGGATAGGGTTGCAGAGGAGGGGTCCAGACAGAAAAATGCACTTGGAACCCCTGTCTAGACTGCAGACAGTCTGCAGGGGAGCCCGCTAACCGGGGAGTTAGGACAACATCAAGGTCATCTAACGCTATAAGATTAAGGTGTACCAAGACAAATCTCACTTTATTACTTCTTAAACATTGATAAGACACGTATTATCAAAAATAAAAATCACAACAAAAATATTATAAAATCGATAGTATTTACATAAAATTATGATGACCAAAATATATTAATATTTAACTCTTTCACAGCAAAATAAAAAAATCGTTCATAAATATAATTGCCTGCTACGCACTAAATGGCCGACTATTTCGTTCACTAAACTCCTCTGACATTTAGCATAATTACAGCTTTCAAACCACATGGCTTAATAAAAAATCATTTGTATGACTTCATTGACAAATAATATAATATGCAGTTGATTGCGAGTCCTTTAGACTCATCCATACAAACGCGTTTTAAAACCTTTCAAAAAGAGGAAATGAATTTTTCGACGTAAGTCCGCAGTCCTGGTTGTACAATAGCTAGTGTATAATTTAGAGCTAGTCTAGGAAGCTATACCTATACCTATTGCGGTATGGGGTGTGACGCGGCCGCGAGGGGTAGGTCAGGTCTGGTGGACAAGTGATTACGTTTTTGTTTCATGACGCTTTTTAAGTTTTAAGTTATGAAATTGAAAAGATGAATAGGTAGGTTGTGTAACGTAAACTTTGCGGGAAAAGTATTTATAATTATGAAAATGATTGTAATATAATGTTTACAGATACATTAAGTGTTTACATTGCAATAATTTTTAAAAATAACTGAATAATAATAAACACTTCTATATTGAATAAAGATTTTTGACTATTATATGAATACAGTATTATATAATAATATAAAATGATGTTTTAAACTGTTTATTAATACCTAAGTAAATTTGTTTTTGAAAATTACATTATAAATAGTAACAAAACTTGAATTACGAGTTCAATTTAACAACTAACAACAATTTTACTTGATATTATGTTAACTTTAACAGTTGCCCATAATAACTATATTATTATAATATGTATTCACAAGTATGAACGGTATAATTATATGTGAACTTAATTATTCTTTAAGTTTATACAGTTTTTTTGTTAGATTTCAAGGTAAAAATAATTTACTTTCTTTTTTATGTTATGCTTTTGTAATTCTATAAAAAAAATCAACGGGCTCGAGGTAATATTCAGAAACGTTTATTTCAAATAAACTATTTTTATATTTATGTTAAACAGAACTATGCCACGTTTACTTCAATATCGTCATGAAAGGTAACATATTTGTAAAATATATTAAATAATTCATTATAATTTTTATATTTATATCTAATAATGTTATACTTCTAACTAAATATACGGTTCATTTTAAAACTTCTTACATTTGTCAGTTGGTGGAAATAGAATTAAATAACGAGCGTCGCCTCAGACTGTACACAAGTCTAGACAAAAATAAAATGGTATGGATTTATTTCATTCTTGTTTTTGACACATAGCTATAATAATTTCGCATTACACCTACGTGACGGGGCAGCGGTGTATTGTGTTTTAATATTTAATTAGATATATCTACACAAATAAGAGAACTCTAAAAATAACATCAAATATAATACAGTTTTTACAAATTTGGTACAATGATTCACATTTTTATATAGGTCTTTTTAACTTCAAAATAAGTTATAAGGAAATCAGGATATTTCTATTTGTAATACGGTTCTATAGATTAATCGATGTAAATCCTTATGTGAACAGTAATAATTATTTGCATTGTAAAATGTTATCTTATAGCATTGTGCTGTCAACATGTGTATATTATATATTTATTTACATTTCTTATAAAGTATGCAATAAAAATAAGTATAGCATGTTAAGACCTCTTTTTGAAAAATATAACTTATAACGCAAACTTAAGGTTTTTGTTTGAGTTTAATAAAAGCTTTGGTGGTCGAAACAATTAATTCGGTAAAGAGCAAAAACCTGCAGTGAATGCGAATCCCGACAAAATCAATTCCGTACGTAAATACGTATAGCTATCAGTAGACGCGTAGCGCGTCTACGCCCGTAGCCATCGTCACGTAGACATTTCTAACTATAAAATGTGTTTAATTTACAAGAGTACCTATTTACACAATATTCCAGTAACATTTTCATTAAAATTTAGACATTACTTAAGAATCTGATGCTGTCGCAATATTTAGTCCGATTAATGAACGGTTTATCCTTTTTAATGAGAAATAAAAACTTCCTTAATTTATTTACAATCCCTTTGGTCGCTTGTTCTAAATTTACATTATGTTAGTAATTATTCATTTTTCTTATCTATAAAATAATATTAAAACATTGGAAATATACTTTTCGTAATATTAATAATATCACGTATTACTTCCATATTTAATTGATATTTTTTACTAGTTTTGATCAGATTTAGACGACAGATACCATAAGAAGAAAGAAGGAAAAAAGAAAAAAAGCAATTTCCCGGGGCGAGCTAGCTGCGAGCTCGGCGCGGGTACCAGGGCGACATAGGCCGGCGGCGGTGGGGCTGCGGCGCGGCATGCGGCGCATTGCAGGCGGGTGAACGGCCGCGCATCGATCGCCCCCACCCCTGCAGCTTGCGTAACCCCCTCTTATGTAACCGGTGACGTGGCGTCATCTCTTCCGGGGAAAATTTCACGTTGCAGTGGAGTACGCAAAACGCGGTTTCGTCTGAACAATGACTCCATTTCAATACTAGATTTAATTACTTTTGGTGATTGACGGCTCTTTCATGGCACCTACATTTTCTTAAACATAGTTAGTCTTTCCAAAACCCCTAATACAAATCTACTTTTAAAAAAAAATGCAAAAGATTGTTAGTGCCGCATTGACGCTTTATATCGAAAAGAATTACTTATGCATAGATAAAAAACATTAACTTATTTAAGTTAAAAAAAGACTATTATAAAATAAATAAACTACATCAAAAGAAAGCTTAAAAATTATTTACAATAATTATTGCATTGATGAACAAAATACCAAGTATAAAACTAACCTAGCCTAATCTTTCATGCCTTATGAAATTGATTAGAAAGATTTTTTATATTAAAATTTACAATATATACTTACAATCAAAATTCAAAATTACTCATTAGCCACAAACATTTTTAAAGCCAGCAAAATTAATTGTAGAATATTTCGTTGACAAGAGCACCTCGACGGCCGTCTCGATTCGAGTTAACAATACCATCAGCAATACATCAGCTTACAAGCAATATACAGAATACTTTATAAGCTAATTATGTATAAGAGATAATTCTATTATAATATATAGTACATTCATTCTTACATCTGCTATTATTATATTATATTCATACCCTATCTTATTATACTTATTATATAAGTCAAATCTTGACCCGTAAGACAAAGATCGATGAATACTTATTTTATATATGATACTTGTAGTCATGCAACACAATATAATAAATAAGTTATAATTAAAACTATTTAAATAACTCATATATTATTGATATAATAAATAATTAATTATCTTTGTGTGTACTAAAAAAATTAAAATTTCGTTCAATGATATCGAATTTTCTTTATCGTGTAAATTTTAACAATCGATCTTTCACTCGGCAGTATATTTTCATATCTACACACTAGTTTACACCTACACAAGCCCCATGCAAATGGTTCTGCCCTAAACCAACACGACTGCATCCGCATTCATTAGGCGCCGTTAAAATTATACCGCACAGGACTCTACACATTGAAGATAATATAGAACGCACTGCTGAATTCGTTATTCAGGTTTTACACAATTTTGAGTGTTTTATAATTCTTTAGTAAGATTGGGGAAAATTACAATTTCATCAATATTGTTAATCTAATGTATCTATCTCCTAAAATTGAACATGAATACGTTAAGAACAAGTGTTTTAATTAAACTATTAGTAAGTTATGATTTTATTCAATGAATATAATAAATTTCCGTTTAAATAAACTTAAAGATAAAAACAACTGTATAATCCTTTTAAAAGCAAATAATATAGATGTCTGTGGAGTCTTTCATTATTTCCTCAAACACTAGAATAGAATAATGATAGAAACACAATTACAGCCGCTGATGATAGTGAACTAGAAAAACCACTTCAGGCTCTATATCTTTTAGTTTTTTAAGCAAATTTAACTCTTATCTTAATCCAATAAAACTTACTTTTCCCTGAAACTGTACTCCTAAGACTGCGATACGGTTCATACAATAATATCTTTAGCTGCATTTAGATAGATACTATAATTGCTTGTATTGTTTAGTCAGACTTTTGCTTCCAGTCGAGTGTGATCGTAGTTTTCCGAGACTCAGGAATAATTAACAAGGGTCGCGTGACAATGACTGTGGGAATATTTATAAATTCCAGCCTCACAAGCCGTTGCACTGATATTCCAAGTACTTTATTGTTTAGTGTTAGATAGGTTAAAATATGTTCAATGGCTTTTTAGGCAAATTAAACATTCTTCCTGAATACGTAGTCTACTATGTATCGATACGTGCTACGAATAAAAAATAAATGAAATATAGACTGCAACAACATAATTACTATTAATTTATTTGTTAAATACAGTCTATAGCTTTAGACAGACGAAAATATGCAATTAGGGGCAGTAAAAAATATATTTTGTTTAATAATTTATTTTTATTATATTATATATACATTTTTAGTAGATAGAAGTAATACAATCTCAATACTTAATAGTCAACATGAATAATTATAATATGAAATGTAACATTCTAGCAAACACATAATTATTCGAGACTCGGATACTAACTCCCGACGAATTATAAAAAATGTTGGTTTCAACCCGATGCAATGCAGAAAAAGTACGTACGTCATTCTATCTACCGCGCCGCAATGAACACTGGAGAACACTCAAAATAATTAAAACTGTACATAAAAACACTCAGATTTTATTTAAAAAACGAGCTAACTCAATTTTTTTAAATGAGTTATAGATTTTACAAGTGTTTCTTTTTTTGAACTGCAAACGATAATTGCTCTGAATTTAATTAAATATGGGTATATTTTATTATTATACAATTCATTAAGTAATAAAAATGGTTAATACTAGTAATTATATTAATACTTGATCAATTAGGTATTGAATATTTTGTGATTTATAATCCCCATATGAATAATAATTATGTAATTCAATCTTATTTAGTAATATAAAAATCAAATATATATAAAGAATAATACAGGTAATAATAGATTAACTGTAATTATTAAACACCTGACCCAATAACTACAAACAATGATGCATATATGAGACTGAAATTAAAACAAAAGGGGAAGCTACGAGCTGTAGCCCGTAGCTCCGTAGCGAGGTTACGCCGTAGCCCGGGCGCGGTCGGCGACCCCTGGCCGTGAACGGGGGTGCGCCGGGCGAGCCCGCGACGCACACAAAAGTAAGAGGATACCGATACACACATATCTGCAACGCGCCCCTAGCTGGCTTTATACATGCTGCTCGATTATAGAATACAAGTATTTTGTTATTAGTTTGATGTTTTCTATGAATATCATATATTATGTACAAATAAAAATATATACCTATGCGTAAAATCAATTATCTTTTTTATTATTACTTGTTAAAGTCATTTGAAAAAAATGTTATATATGTTATATAATATTGTACGTTGTAGACAGTAAAACTTATATAATGTAATACATTACATAGAAATATATTTAATTATTATGAAACTTTGTGAATTATTTTAATAATCATTTTAGAATATCATCATGAAATTTACTTTTGTAAGTAAATAATACTATTTTTTTACTAGCCTTTTATGGTTAAAAAATACTAATTAAATAAATTCTTTATTTCAAAGCTAAAAATGATTTAGCTAATAGTCAATCTAACGAACCGAAAATAATTCACTCTGTATATTCATTACTCAGCTCAATCACGCACACAGCTACACACAGACGAGCACACATTCATAATCACCCAGTTCTGTTCAAAGCCTGTGAACACTACGCCACACCCCCGTCACCGTGCCAACAAGGCGGCACTCACACAATCTAACAATCCTAGAAATTTTTTACATCTGTGTGTGTTTCAGACGTGTACAGATTAGAAACAAGTACAAATGTGTGAGTTGAAAATATATGTTAATGTGGTACTTCCGCGTTCTGTATTCGTGTCACGCGCACTAGTACGCGCAGGTCTTTGAATGTGTGTGGAGGGTTGACGGTGTGCGCACAGGGTGCATCGACTCCGTTTCCGCTTCCGCCGGGTACAACGGCCTCAGGCTTGATTTATGTTCGCCCGTTTGAAGGTTTGCGTGTTATTGTGACGTTTGAACTGATTTCTACTAAAGTTTCAACTTATTTAACTGTATTATTGTAATGACACTGTTATATTAGGAGGTGCGGTCCATAGGCATGTTCTATATGGCAGAATATACTCCTATTTCGGAAAAAATTAAAAACAAATTTCAGAATAATAAAACAATATTACTTCTATACACTATTTTGTACCCATTTATGAAGCATTCATACATACTTGCCAGCGGTTCGGGAGCGGAGGCTGATTATATACGATCATACGTTACCTTTGTCTGGCAACCATCAATTATAATATAAGTTGACCCATCGTTCTTCATTTTATTAGATTCAAACTAAATATGTATTATCGTATATTTCTCAATAAGAGGATGCATATACACTTACATAATACATATGCAATGAAAATGCTAAATCATAGAACATATTAGACTATAACAGTAGTTATTAACTATTCAATTTATTTTCTAGAATCTCAAAATATTTTACCTCGTATTTCATTAACACATCAAAAATAAAAATAATAACTCAAAGCTTCCGTACAAAAAGATTTAACAATAGCCACTTCGAAGAGACAGACAGACGGAATCAATTCCAAAATCCAAATAAAGCGACTGAGTGGGTTCAGTAGAGTGTATTAAAAAGTCTGGTCTAGCCCTCTGAGTGGTATTAAATATTTAATTTCTCGCTTTTCAGTCTGCCTCGCCTGTCCTCAAAGCTGCAATACTGTAGTGCCGGCGATATACAATGCCTGTTGAGGCTATGTAGTGCCCTGTGGCGGTGCATTGCGGGGAATGCAGATTGCATAAATGGATTTTTCACATGTAATTAACGGTTAACCAATTGTAGATATATTTTAACATTTTTGTTCGGTTTTTTACATATGCGGAATAATGTCATAGTAGATTACTTTTGTATTTTTTTTTATGTACTTTCAAAATATTTAAAAAATTTGTCACATATACATGGTTATTGGTAATTCGACGTATTCCCGTTAGGAAGTGATAGGGGTGATTATTTGCGATAATTTTAACCCCCCATATGCATGATGCAAAAGTTAACCATTTTTGAGTTATCACGTTTTTTAGATTTTTTCAAAATAAGTCAAAAATGCAACTTCAAAAATGTATTTAAAAAAATGATGTAAATGATGTGAATGAAAAAGATTTATAAAAACTAATAAACACTGGTTATTTGTCAATATTAAAACAATAATTATCGATCCAAATTTAAAAATGCGAGGGAAAAATATATTAATCACCCCTATCACCTCCTAACGGGAATACGTCGAATTACCAATAACCCTGTATATATTAGTCAGCCAACACGAAGTGATAAAATTATTGATAGACATTTTACTAATAAATTTTCAATGTAATTTGCAGTCTCTAGAATACAGATATTTTTAAAAATAAGCGAAACTTATTAAAAATCTTACTGCTACTTGCTTATAAAATTAATAAGTATTATAATGCTCATAAAATTATCCCTAAAACGGACAACAACCGGTACAGTAAGGTACTTCTGTATCAAACTTTATTAATATCAATCTCAAAAAATATCAAAATATATTTTTTACATTTAGTAATGTTTTATGTATAAAATACTCAACCATAAATTATATACATTATATATAATATGAAAACTGCTGAGCGCATGACTTAATTTCGCAGAAATTATTTAATATTCAGATAAAATAAGGATATCGTAAAGAAGCCTTAATACAATAAAACCTTAGGTTGGCGTGGGGTATCAAAGAGATAAATTGTATTTAAAAACAAATTCACAGAAATAATAATGGATGTATAAAATCAAACTAAGATGACCTCAACGCAATGAGATTTGTCAAAGATTCATTATTAATATAAAATGAAAAAGCTAAAGAATTGCCAATATAGCTCATTATCGCCTATAAATAGCCCTCTGTGTCCGCAATGGTGAGTCAGTCGAAGTGCAACGCCAGACGACGTGTCAATATTTGGTTTGTACAGCGATCCCGGTCGTCTACACTGCGTGCGATAATATTAAACTCTTCTATTGTGACTTTTATCATATTTAATATATAATACATCAAAAATGTTAATCATGTTAATTAATAATTACACATAACTTACATAATTTACAATTACAACGTAATAGTCATGTATATTTATAACATAAAAAATAAGAGAAAGAAAAAAATAATTAATTTCACAAAATTAGTTACATCTTCGCATCGAGCAACATTTAGAGTTCAAAGAGTTAAGAAAAAAAATCAAATCAAGCAAGATTATTTCAATACATTTTCCACCAATTTAGTTGCAAAACGCGTAGCGGTGGAAAGTAGCCTCGACGGATAATTTACATCCTATCGATGTTCAAAGGGCCGAACGGTTTGCTGTGTAAACTTTCACAGATGCGCTATGAACGGCGTTTGAGCGGTTCCCCAGAGAAGATCAATACTCTTTGCAACACCTGCTCCCCTGGTATCCGCACTGTGCACGCAGATGGCAAATTGCAATGCAAACTTTAGAATATTATTTATATATATATAACTTCGTAGATAAAAGGATAAAATTATATTAATTATGAAGGCTTGAATATAATCGCCATACTCTCTACCTTTTACTTTCTCATTGAATCATTAATTTTTGTATTACAATTTAATTTAAATGATTTTGAAAAACATTGAAAATCTTAAAAGAGGTTAGAGCTGATAACTCTTCTTAATCTCGATTAAAGTACATTGACGTTTTATATCTACATATTTTTCATTCAAAATAGTAATATTAAAATATTCATTTAAAAATATGATGAAGAAATATAAAAGCAAGTTGGTGAAATTACACATCCAAAATTACAGAAATAGTAGTACAACACGACATAAAAAATCAACATTCGTACAATAAGGTTACATTTATGACCATTAAATGACAATCTGGATTATATCCAAGACTGTAAATCAAACCACTTTGCATGACGTATCTAACCTAAGATTGATCAATAGTCATCAACATAATGAACGCCCACAGAGTAACGAATAACAATGGTTTCATGTTACGCACACACGCAACGACCTGCGAGTTTTGGCTGGGGTTCGTTGACCTAGATAGACCAACATTGTTTATTTTTGTAGGGGTTGGAATTGAAAATCTGAGCTATTATATAAAAAGTCGTACTCTGAAGCATTTTTTTTTATATTGTAACATATTGATATGACTTTATAAGCTAATTCAATATTTTTAATTTTTTAATGTAACGTATAGCTAAATTTTCACGAATATAAAATGTGGCACTAGTGGTAGTGCCACACTGCATACCTTCGGGTTGCAGCCGAATGGGCCGGCACGCCCGGGGAAGTACCACTCTCTCACTTAAAATCGGCGTAAACATAATGGTTGTGCAGAATTTGGTTTCATTACCCCGGGAGGGTACCATCAGCGGCTGCGGTGGAGAATCCCTCTCTGGGCATCCATGCTCAGGACGTACACCACCTGAGCAGGGATGCCCAGGCTGCCCTCCGAATTCTGGAGGGGGCAATTTTGCGCTCGCCACTGTTCGGGGCAAGCGGAGCAGGCATCATAAGGCAACCCCTACCACCCACACTGTGGACTTCTGCAACATAAGGGGACTCAACTTCAACTTGAACGCCGTTCACTTTCACCTTGAGACGGCGAAGCCGGCCTTGCTCTTTCTTACCGAGACCCAGATATCCTCTCCTGCCGATACGACATTTCTTTCTTACCCCGGGTACAAATTGGAACATTCCTTTGTACCACGAGCTGGGGTGTGCGTTTACGTCAGAGATGATATCTGCTCTCGACGCCTCGGCAGCCTTGAAGGGCAGGACCTATCGATTATCTGGCTCCGTGTAGACTGCGACGACCATCCGCGAATCTACGCGTGCCTTTATAGGTCCCATAGCGGTAATGCCGAAACTGACAGACTGGTTGAGCACGTCCAAGTGGCTACAGATTCCGTGCTGCAGCAGATCCCATCCGCAGAGATCGTAATTCTTGGCGATTTTAATGCCCACCATGCCGAATGGCTTGGATCACGCACTACCATGCTGGTATCATGCTGGTAGATCTGTTCTCGACTTCGCTTTAGCATACGATCTGACACAACTGGTCACCTCGCCAACGCGAATACCGGACGTGGAGGATCATATACCTTCCCTGTTGGATCTTCTGCTGACTTCCCATCCGGATGGCTACGAGGTTATCGTCGATCCCCCTCTGGGTTCGTCGGACCACTGTCTCGTCCGGAGTACAGTGCCGGTGGCGCGGTACTCACGTCATTGTTTCGTGGGCTGCCGCCGAGTGTGGCACTACAAGTCAGCAGATTGGGATGGAATGCGGTCCTTCTGTGCATCCTACCCATGGGGGCACGTTTGTTTCTCGCCGGATGATCCGAACCTTGTTGCTGACTCTGTCGCCGATGTGGTACTTCAGGGTATGGAACTGTTCATTCCATATTCTGCGGTCCCCAGCGGTGGCAAGTCCTAGCCCTGGTTTGGTCGTTTCTGCAAAACGGCTTCACGCCGAAAATGGGAACGCTACCAAAACTGGGCTAACGCATCGTCGTCTCGTGATGTAAATACCAGCGCATTCAGAAAGGAATATAACTCTGCCTCTAGATCCTTCAAAAACGTGATTGCTAAAGCGAAGACAGAGTACATTAGCAGAATTGGCGAGAGACTGGTGCACCTCCCTTCAGGAACACGTGCGTTTTGGTCTCTCGCTAAGGCTGTCTTAGGGAATTTCTGTTAGCCCTCTTTTCCATCTTTGCACAGAGACGGTGAGTCATTGGCCCATACAGCGAAGGAGAAAGCTGATCTTTTAGGCTTTCTCTTTGCGGCGAACTCGACTCTGGATGACCGAGGAAAGTCACCACCAACAATCCCGCGGTGTGATACCACGATGCCGGAGGTTAAATTCCGGCAAAGTGCAGTTCGTAAAGCACTTCTTTCCTTGGATATTCATAAGTCGAGTGGACCCGATAGCATCCTTCCAATCGTGCTACGGACTTGTGCTCCCGAGTTGGCGCCGGTATTAACGCGTCTTTTCCGGCAATCCTTTGCATTCGGCGTCGTCCCAAACTCCTGGAAGACTGCTTTGGTGCATCCGTTCCCTAAAAAGGGCAACCGCTCAGACCCGTCCAATTATAGGCCTATAGCCATCACCTCCTTGTTCTCCAAGGTAATGGAGTCCATTATAAACTGCCAGCTCCTGCGGTACCTATAGGAGTATCAGCTGATTAGCGACCGCTAGTACGGTTTCCGTCGGGTCGCTCAGCCGGAGATCTTCTAGTTTACCTTACTCATAGATGGGCGGAAGCAGTTGAGAGCAAGGGGGAGGCATTAGCAGCCAGTCTGGATATAGCGAAGGCCTACGATCGCGTGTGGCACAAAGCGCTTCTTTCGAAGCTTCCTTCCTTTGGGCTTCCCGGGAAATTATGCAATTGGATTACCAGTTTTTTGGCAGATCGGAGCATCAAGGTCGTTGTCGATGGTGCATGCTCCGACTTGAAATTCGTCAATGCTGGTGTTCCACAAGCTGCGTTCTATCACCCACTCTATTTCTTCTGCATATCAATGACTTGTTGCAAATCAGTAACATTCACTGCTATGCAGACGACATCACCGTAGACACCTTATACACTGGCCGTCCTAATATTTCTCAGGAAAACGTCGAAGAAAACCGGAACAAACTTGTGTCTGAAATCGAGTCTTCGTTAAACAAAGTCTCGAACTGGGGTCGGCTAAACCTAGTCCATTTCAACCCCAAAAAGACGCAAGTTTGCGTGTTAAATGAAAAAAAACCATTTGTCGTATCTCCACGATTCAAGAACATGCCGTTAGCCGCCACAGCTAGTATCGGAATACTTGGCGTCGATATTTCGAGCCTCGTTCAATTCCGCGGTCAATTGGAAGGCAGAAGCCAAATTGGCATCAAAAAAGCTCGGAGTTCTCAGCAAGGCAAGACAGTATTTCACGTCGGCCCATCGTCTAAGACTATACAAGGCGCAAATTCGGCCTCACATGCCAGCTCCTTTCATTTGACCGTATCCAACGTAGAGCGGCTCGAATTATCGACGATCAAGCCCTTTCCGATCTGCTTGATCCTTTAGCTTTGCGTAAAGATGTTGGATCGCTCTGCATCTTCTACAGAATTTATCACGGGGAATGTTCCGAGGAATTGTTCGGATTAATCCCGGCTGCTGAACTTCACCTTCGGACATCTCGTCAAAATTCCAAATATCACCCGCACCACCTAGATGTCCGAAAATCCACAACAGCGCGATTTTTAAGACATTTTCTGCCTCGCACAACCACTCTGTGGAACCAGCTTTCGCCGGCGGTTTTTCCGAACCGATACGACTTGGGAACCTTCAAGAAAAGAGCGTACTCCTTCATGAAAGGCAACGCACCTGCACGCCCCCCGGTGTTGCAGATGTCCATGGGCGGTGGTAGTCACTTTCCATCAGGTGAACATCCTACTCGTTTGCCACATCTAGCATAAAAAAAAATGTAACTGAGAATAATTAAATACAATTATCCGAAGTTATTCAAACTAAAGATATCGGGAAACAAGTGTTTGAAAAATGTCTCCTTATGAAAAATGTATGCTTAATTTACTGTGCATACTGAAAACCAAATAAAAACATCTCTTACGTTTTCTTTGTCATCAAATAAAAGTTTTTTTTCTAAATATATTAACTTAATGTTTCTTGAGTTACATTTTGAAAATTACCGATAATAATTTAAGCAATATTCTAATTATATTTAAAACAAAGACTAACCTAACGTACTTAACCTAATTCTAAAAACTTGTAGAAAATATATTAAACATAGTTTAAAATAAATGGCTATATTATAGGAGTAATAATATTATAGAGGTTAATGAACTATCGAATCATACAGGCTTTAAACAAAATGATTGAGGACGAAGGTTGTTGGCCTTATTTTAGTAAAGATATTTATGTTTATATATACCTTATAAATATATACATACTGATTAGTTTATTTGTTTAATAAGTTAATATGAACATAGCATTATATGTGTATGAATATCGTGTGCCATTTTATTTATTGTTCGAGGAAGCTATAAAGTTAATATTAACCGACTTTAAAAAAATAAGAAGATCCTCTTTCGTTTTCTTTTTTTTTTTTGCGGATACCCAGTGTCTCCGCAAACTTTCCATCGATTTAGAGAATACTATAATTTTTTTTAAAAAACACTACTAAAAGCTAGGAAAACTTTCCTTAGTTTTGCTCTACGGAGGTATTGGACGTATATTGATAGAGGCTCTACCTATATATAAAAGCAATAACACTCATTTCTCACTAACAATGGTAACATAATGTGTATAAAAAAAAACAATTAATAAAACATTCTCTCTACTGTAAATCGAATTAAGAGTTTGAAAGAAAAGTATTAATAAAATATTAACAATAACTAATCAGCAATTTTCGTTAAGTCGATGTTCGCAAAGCAATGTGAAGCAAATCAATTCAGACATAATTATTAGCTATAATATTTTATGTCAGTTTCTACTTATCTTGGAAAAAAAAATATCTACAATACAAACATACTATACGGTATGAATAATCTAAAGGAGAAATCCCCAGTCTTCACATATAAAATATTAATAGATAAATAACATACATACCTATATGTATATAACTGAAAGATTCTCTTTGAATCGTCTGTCTAAGACGATTAAAAAATAATAATAAATAAAATGAGGACGTTTCCGAACTTTAATAATAACATAACGAAATTTAAAGTAAGTAGGTATAGTGTAAAATACTTCGTCAAAAATACGTAGAGGTAAAAAATAACTCATTTATCCTTCTCCTAATTTGAATAAAATGATTCAAATAATCATAACATTTGTCACGTAGATTACTCAGACGATTTAAAAATAAACGTGCTTATAGTAAGTCTTACTGTTAGTGTAAGGAACAATCAGATTGTATGGTACGTATTTAAACAAGGCCATCTTAAAAAAAAAAATTTGTTACAATATAAGTACTTTATTCAAGTAGGATCGTACAAGCACTTTGATCTTATCGTCTTAAAACTACGATATATAACAACCGGCATGTAACGTATTTTAGTGAGAAGAACCGGTTTTTTCTCTAAATAAATTCCATCTCTTATATTAAGCATTAGTTAAAAGTTAGGGGAATGATGATGATACCGATAATGATCTCGAAAAGATCAATAGTCCTTCAACGAAAGTAGATCAAACGAAGAACGTTGTGACAAATTTGATTTGTAATATATATAACAATATATCCATCTATACAGATACCTAATTTATATAAGATTCCAGAATTTTAAACAATATTCCAAATGAGTTATCAAATATTAGCATTTGATAAGACTATAAAATACTTTTCGGTCTCATTTATGGGAATCCAGTACACAAATAAACTCAATATGACTATAATATAACAATAATCACTAATCGCTTGCTTAGGGTTACAATTTTGTACATTTTTCATAAACACACCACACAGTATATAATACGTGGATACACATATAATTATATACAATAAGTTTTACCCATCATTGTATTTATTATTTTTAACCAAAATTATGTAATCTCTCTATGACTTAAATTTGATATAAAAAATATATTTGTAAATGCTTCTGATTAAAAATAAATAAATATTTTAGTACCAACAAAGCTGTATAATCTCTATCTATGTAAATCTTTTAAGTTAATTAATCTTCAAAGCGAAATAGCCCATAAATTATTCAAACACGAAATGAGACATGGAAAAATATGATCATGCGTATTCAAATCTTGTCTTTTCTTTTTGAAAAAAATATAATTTAAACTAGGTCATAATCTGTGACACTATACTAGAGTCAATATATTATGTAAGGGAAACCTCGACCTCAATAACACCCTAGTGACCCCATGCAATTAACAAGACACCATGAAACGGCTATAATGCAATTAAACACCATCACAAATGATACAGCTCGTCGAACAAGGTAGTTGAAGTCAATAGAAGAAAGATATGTAAAAAAAAAAACTTGTGGAATGGTCTTAAGGTACTGATACGGATATCGAAAGATTAAAATAAGGACCTCTAAAATGCGACTTCGTAGTCTATCTGTCTTCCTGGGCCTAACCATCATAAAAGATTATCGGTATCAAATATTTATCATTTACCTACGAAAAAAAATATCGTAAAAATGGACTAATTTTAAAATTTTAAGCGTACCAAATACAATAACATCAACACCACTTCAGGGTTCTAAAGCCCTGGTAGCGAGGGAGCGTTACGGGGGCAAGTGACCTAGTTTCATGGGACTCTTCGAGGTTTCCCCATCGATCCATGGAGTTGGCACGCAATCGCGTTCACATATGTACAGGAGCTACTTTGTTTGAGGGGAAATCCATGTAAAGGAACCTAATAAAAGATTTATAGTGATTATTTATTACCTATTATGACCAGTTAGGAGAAAAACTGACTACAAGATGTTACGAAAAACTCTCGATTTGACATCGTATGAATATTTAAGCTATTATAACGCTGCTAGACATTTATTATTATTTTATAGACATATCTTCTTAAATAGCAATTGAATTTACACCTTAAAAACTTTCTCCACAGAACTAGTTTAACGAACGGTATAATTCACCTTCTCATGTAAATACCGTATTATACCGTAAATGTAGAATTAAATTTGGTTATACCAAAACTGAACTCAACTAATTTACAAAAACGTTCAAATTTCACTACAAACAGAGTATGGGATCGTTGATCCAATTTTGTCGTTGGCACTTAGGCGAGTACTTATGAGTGTGTTATTATGTACGTAGTATCAAAGTAGGTACTAATTACAAAACGCAGGTGGTTCGAAGTCAAAAGCACTCCACAATGTTGCAAAACTACAAATACCTATACTATACAGCCTTGTAACAATTAAATGTTGACGGGAATTATTCTTACACATGACTTACTAATAGTGTAATTATTCATATTTGTAATATATATTTATAATTTTTTGGCCGGTTCGACTATGTAGTGTAAGAGGACATAGGTTACTTTTACTAAATTTTTAATGCAATAAATCAAATAGATTTTTTATATCTTAATTTACGCCTTGTAACGCGAGCGAGTAACAGTTAATATTATCTTAAATGACTGAATTGTATGTGAATGCCATCTAATCTTAAAAATATCCACATGAGGGCACCCACACCTGGCCTAAAACCTTTCAATCTCGGGCAGCTGTTTCATCCTTATTATCCTAGATATCGCCTTAAGCACCAACCAGTAAACGGATAACAAAGGTTTATAACAAACGGCCCAGGCGTCAGCTGCGATGCCATCTTGCGCCATAAAAAATAGGCCAATAACTCCGATGGCGAAAAAAAGTTAAAGAAATGCTAAAGATGGCGGCAGGTGCTCAGACAGCTGCGCACGCACCTTTGTATTAATTGCGCTTCGGCCGAGCCATGTTTTATATTATTTTTCCGTACAAGTCAAAGACATCAACAGATACCATAACTCTGATCGAATAACTTAAATTATTTATTATTGGTACATTCATTTAACTATTTCATTTAAATGTGTTAAAATTATTACAATATTGTAATAAGACCGAGACTACGTTATAATAAAGGTACTGCACAAGATTTTTTTCGCAAATTCCTAAAATATAAGAATTAAAAATACACATTGTATATAATAGACATGCTTTATCAAAATGCTATTTTATTGAGATTTATCAATACAGTAACTTAGCCATTGTAATATAGATATAAAAATATGGTAATAAAATATACTAGTTTGTTTAACACGATCAGTTGACTATCTGAAAGTGACGGTTGCACCGGCCGCCGAGTACTGACCCACGCGACGCGACTGTTCGGATGCGCTGGCGCACGTGCCCGTGCATCTGCCGTCATAATTACTTTACCTGTGACTCGTGAGCTGTACAAGCTTTCGGTTCGAGAACCCCACAATTATGTGGCTAAAAGGTTAAGAATACGGGTATAAATCGCGCCATCTGCCCGTTGACCACAGCTAAGGAATCTTGGAATTTCAGTAAAGGTTAAATAAATAGTCATTTACTTCGTTCGATTAATATGGTAACGATAAAATGTTTTGTCCTATTTAAAAATAACGGTTATACAATAATTCTTTCATTAAACACAAATAATATTCGTAGCTGTAGACGCTGTAGTCTCAATTATGAGGAAAAATAATGGAACACAAATTTGAAATGCTTTCTTTTCTTTATTTCGAAAACTTTAAATTTAATGTATTTTACATTTCCATATATAAATTTGACTTTTATACAATCTTTCCGACTCTTAAACACGCCTTATGACGCGTCAAATCCTAGCGCAGCACTACAATACACTATGCTTTAATAAATACAATGCATATGAATTATCAGTCACATGTAATGCGTTACTTGTCCTTTATTAGCCAGGACACGACGCACGACTATTTTTACACTTATTTTTCGTACAATAACAACATAACGTCATCGTTGGATGGTGTTTGGATTTTATCAGCAGCCGACATTATCATGTTTTTGTACGGTCACTATGTAAAATTTACGTGTGCCGTTAGTCCAACTTTACAAATTTCTATAAAACTATTGTAATTACTAAATATATATGATTATGTGATCAGCTGTAGTACACTATGATCTCACATTATTTACAATTACTTATAAGCTAGTATCGTTAAAAGCGGTTTATTAGATTTCAATCTATCACATCTACGGGAATGTCGCTAATTATTATATAAGATTCCCGGACAGGTACAATCGCGTGGTGTTTAATAAAAATACACTTTCAAATTTTATTTCTATCCTAAATCGTTAAGACTTCAGTCTTTGGTGTCGTGTAATCGTTAGATTTAAAATTTGAAATGCACATCGTTATATCCTACCAGATAAAACGTGTCTTGCGGACGTAGAAAATTATTTAATCATGAATTTAGATGCAAAATCAAATTTCATTTTTATTGTATTGGTATAAAAACAATGGAAAATATGATACAATCAGTTTTTAAGTCTGGTTTTGACCGATTGATAAATACCCAGTTACATACCTAAGTTAGAAGTATAGAGGTTAACTTGAATCAAATCGCTATTATTTAATCTGTCGTTACATAAAAAAATACACTCGCATCAATGAAAAATAAAAATAAAGATAGAAGAAATAAAAACATTAACGTAAAGATTGTGTCATTAATTTTAATATACTTTATACAATTTTCGAATAAATAAACTTAGTTGCAAAATTCATGTAACATGTCATCACGAAGAAAAGATTTAACCACTCCACTGGTAGGACTTTCGTAGAACGGAACGCATTACATTAACAGTATAGGAACTATCTTTATATCTATTATTCCGCAATATGTAAACAGCAAGTTAAAACCACTCAAAGCATTTATAAAATGACATCTGCAATAAGCAAATTTTAAGACAATTTCTAATACAAACAGTGATTTTGATTACATTTCCTAATAATATTTGTTTAAAATTATTATTCTAAATTTACTAGTGATACTAATAATAATTTGCACAGTGTTTATCTCGCCTTACATTATTTATTTATAGCCTAAGGATTATGGCTAAAACAAAAATAATGTTTATAGGTAAGGAAATGGAATTTTAGAATATTATTACACTAATTTTTTTTTTAGAGAAAATCAATATTTTACTATCTGTATAAAAATATATTTCAATTTGTTGGGAATTAAAAATAAATAAAAATTTCATAATAAAATAACTAGATGCTTTAACATTTGGTCACTTATGGTGCATCATTAGATAAAGTTAAAAATTAACTTTCTTTAAAACATCAATGACAAACCATAAGTAACATAACATCTTTTATTCAATATAAATATTGATGTCAACTTAGTGGCGGTATCCTAAATATGCTTTGTAGGCTATAAGGTATAACGGCAAATACGCGGTGGCAAGTTTTTGTTGCGCTAAGTGATTCTAACAAATGTCTGCATAAATTTCGTGTTCCTTATTGTATTATACTTTTAAATCTCCAAGAGCCTATGTAAAGGCTGAGTAAACTAGATGGGATGTTTTTTTTTCAAGTAGATGTCACATGATTACTCAATATTTTAAGGTAATTATTACTTTCGTAACCTTTTTTTTAAATCAATACTTTATACATATATTATTTCATAATGATTATGTGATGATTTCACTCTCTTACTTAAGATATTGTAAATAATGTGCTATGGTTTAGCATGAGTCCATTTTTTCTATGAAATATTTTAGCGTACATCAAGTACATCGTACAAGTTACGTAGGACATATCAATCTTGGTTTATTATTACATGTTCAACCACAATTTAGAGTTGAGTCTCGTATCATATTTTTGATTAAATAATTAATATATTAAGGTGTATCAAAGTTTCAATAACATATCAACTAATACAATAGTTGATGCTATGATTAGGCTATAACAGTTCATCCCAATATCCAAAAAGTAACAAGACCAAATCTTACACATAAGATATTTACAAAATTTACACAGTACATTAGTAATAATTTTTTGTAGATAAACGGATATCATAAAATCAACTGTTCAAAGAGATTAACTGTATTTTGACAAATTAATTTTAAATTTAGAATCCCAAACTTGAGTCTTATTAGTTTACTTTTAAAACATTTACAACTATATCAAATTTTACAATGTTTTTAAGCTATATATACACACCAATATATTATATTAATCATGTCGTTAAACTGGACTAAAAAGTTGGACAGTGTCCCTAATTCATAAATCTATTTCATCAACAATGAAATAGAACATTAAATAAACATCGTCCAAACTATTTGCAGTGAAGTAACTTAATATATGACTATACATTACAAATATTGATGACTATATTATTTTATAATTTACAATGCTGCAATACAAATAAAAGGCACACAACTTCCATACGGTGTATATCTAAAATAATCAATACATATTGAGTAGCTTACACGACGGCTATCTATATCCACCCAAAGGTGTACATACACTTCAATGAGTCACTTTCACAAGTCTGAACACTAAACCAGCACTGAACAACTATTAGCGCTATTCATTTCGATTTAGTCGTAATCAATGTCTGTGTTGTACTGTAGGTCTCTGTCATTGGAGTTGAGAGATGTAGACGAGTTGTTAGAGCCGCTGGAGTTGGTGGTCCGTGTCTGTGGCGCCCAAATGCCTCCCGCTGTGACTGAAGAAGTGGGTGACGATCCGGACGTGCTGGTATTGTTGAGGGAGTCCCAAGTTTCCGTTTGGGATGGAAACCGTCGGATTACGGCCGAGAGTGGTCCAGTGGCGCGACGAATGACTACTCTTGGAGCTGAAAATAAGTTAATAGAAATATTAAATTGACGATAAATAATAAATCAAGACCCTCACAACAGCCAAATGGGCTTCTATTGACTTAAGAGTTAACTCGAAATCATATTAGCATAACCAATTCAGTTATTAACTGTGTAAAAGATATCATAATGTTGATGGGTCTGCATAGTAAGAACCAAGGGCCAGTGATCATCTTAACGCGATCATCATCGTAATCATCGGAACGCGTGCATCTTAACCGATGATTTCGGGTTCAAACCCAGACAATCACCACTGAATTTTCATGTGCGTAATTTGTGTTTATATGTCATCTCGTGCTCGGCGCTGAAGGAAAACATCGTGTAGAAACCTGCATGTGTCTAATTTCAATGAAATTCTGCCATATGTGTATTCCATCAACCCGCATTGGTGCAGCATCTTGGAATATGCTCCAAGCCTTCTCCTCAAAGGGTAATAGGAAAACATTGTAAACTTTTACTAAGGTAACTCTTGACGACAAACCAATAACAAACATCGAAGAGCATTTAGGCCTCACGGTCTCACCTAATCGAATCTGAGTCTGCGGGTTCGCGGCGCGGGCGGTGTTGAGGGTGGCGGCGGAGCGCGCGGGCACGGCGGGCGCGGCGGGGTCGGGGCGCGCGGGCGGCGCGGGCGGCTCGCCCGGCGGCAGCAGCGAGCGCCGGCAGATGGGGCACGTGGCGTGCAGCTGCAGCCACGGCGTGATGCACGACTGGTGGAACACGTGCTCGCACTCGAGCCGGGCGGTCGTCTCGCCTACAGTGGTAGATACGTAGATTTCAATTTACATGGCATTAACCAGGTCGTACCGTGCAACGTGACACGTTACGGCGTCGTGACGTGAATTTCTAGTGACCAATGTTGATTGCCACGACACTTCATAGCAATGTTATATAGCGACGTCAGTGTTTATATGAGTGTATATAAGGGTTACATATATTACTAACGATTAATTTTATCTGTGGATTTTGCGCGAGCTCTTTTTGGAAGTAGCGAATCGATAAGGATCTATCTAAAACTTATTTTCTCTTAATTTTTTTTTGTAATTGTTGTAAATATTTTTTAATATAGTTACTTCTCTCTGTCAATATATTTTGTTTTTATTTAAATTCCTGAATTTTCTTTGAATATTTATAAATAATATAATGAATATTTAACTTTGAGGCAGCCAAATAAAATATATAGATCACTTGGTTAGATGCTGAATGTCTCTAAATGTATATATAATATCAACATAAATCACTATACATGCGTCATATCCAGGGTCTGCATAGTAAATTTAAAACTAAGTGCTAAATAAGTCGGAGTTTTGGGATAATCACTTTCAAAAGAAAATATGATAAATTTGCCATGTTTTAACAACTACAATGAAAAATGATACCCTATATATGCATGAGATAGCTATAAGCTATTCTGTCGAAACTACACAACTAAAATACACTGACGAACTCATAAACTGCATGAGTGTTCAAGACCCCATTGATTTAAACATTTTAACCAAGTATTCAAAATGTTTATACAAATATACGTTAAATCTCAAGGGAGCACAGATTTTTCTTATTTTAATAAGGTGATTTGCCTCCACGTGCCCTTATTACATATTCTAATCGGTTTCGCATAGATCTGATTAGGGTCATTATATGGTCTTGCGGAATATTGTTCCATTCTTGGGAAATCATTGTTCTGAGTGCTGCCACTGTTGGGGACAGAGGATTTCTCGCATATACGGTTTTTTTTTAAACTGTCCCAAACATGCTCAATGGGGTTAATATCCGGGCTGCGTGCTGGCTAATTCATGGTACGTTTCCCAACCCCTTCGCAATATTGTCGAACTTGTGCAACGGTGCATTGTGCCGTCAAACCACCTCTTCTACCGTTTTGAAGCATGACGATGTTCACAAGTACCTCCTTCTCCAAAAGGACACGCTCCTCAATGCAACTTTGAGCATCGGGGAACAATCTGAAGGCCCATTGCTCTTCAGTACAATTAAGTTGTTCACGCGCAATTCTTAAACGAGTTATGTGAGTTGCAGACATCTTTGGACCATTTGATGGTTTAAAAGGGGTGATTGCCGCTTCCTTAAGCATCCTTCTACCCATTGATCGTGTACTTCACGCAATTCATACAGCTTTGTTTTGATATTTACTGATGTGAGGAAACAATTTCGTAGCGAAGTTGAAACAATAAATCGGTCGTCACGACGGTTCGTTGATCCAATTTAGCCGGTACCGGGTCTCCTTTTGTAAAATTCCTATTGATCGTTAATATAAGCTTTCCCCCGCCAATGCCACAATTTGAGCGGCTTGTTCGAATGAAGTATTCATCGTTGCGAAACTTTTGTTGAGTTTGAAAGACTAATAAAAATTTTAATTGCAAACGAAAAAAAAAAAAACAAAAAGAATTAATTTCAAACTTTACTCCAAAAACCCCCCAAACTTGAAACAAATGCATATGTTTTATTGTATGCAATGCATAAATTTTATTATCCCAGCTTCTTCTTTTACTGTAGTTCCTTTTATATTTTATTTTTAATAATGGACAGTCTCGTCATTTTCATTTTGTTTATTCTAAAGAGTTTGCATGAACTTTCATGCAGTTTATGAGTCCGTCAATGTATATAATTTCTATATAACAATAATGCAAACATTATTAACCTAGTTGAAAGTTCTCCCAGCAAACAGAACATGCGGTATTGGCGGCCGCCTGCTCCGCTGTGACTTGTTCGGTAGGCAGGGCTGCGAGACGTTCGCGTGGCAAAGGGGGGGGACCAGAGTGTTCGAGCTGGCCGAGCAGCTGAGTGACCACTGCGTCCAAACCTGAAAACATTAAACAACATTGTAAAGTAATTACTTCAAAACAATTATTACAAGTAATTCTATTTACATTACATTTTATTGTTTACTATTGTCTTTACTGTCTTCTCCCATGTATAATATTCTTCAATGCTAGTATTATTTTAGAACAAATAAAATAAATTATAGCTTAAACTAAATGACAAATTGTGTAGTCATTCTATTCGAAGAAAGATTGAAGTCAAGGAACACCACATTAGTATTAAATTGACATTATATTATTGGTTAGCATCTTGAATAGTCTATGGTATTGATTATGGATTTAAAGTTGCCATCGGAATTTTAGAGTAAAGTTAGATAATATAAGTTACATAAATATATAAATAATTGTTATAAATCGTTAAATGGAAATGTTGTTAAAAGTTGTATTAATAATAGAGAAATATTGTGTAAGTGTTTGTAGTATTATATAGCAGAGCCATTAGCAAATTTTAAGGAAAATATAAGTTTTGTTTATTTTTATTCTAAAGTTTGTTTATTTACTTTTAGAATATTCTATAAAACATATATTTTAGTTAAAAATACAATAATCTACAGTGAGAATGTGGGATTTGATTATATGCACCATTGGAAATGTACAATTGTTTTTAAATTACTTATTCAATATATTCTCTTATATTTAACTATTACTGTTTATCATATGTCTAATATAAATCATAAAGAATATATCTTACCTTCGCCACCAAACACATAGTCTCCCGGTGTTCCCACTAGAACGAATGGAGCTCCTGCTGTCATAGCCCCAGCAGGTGGTCGGCCACCACTAACCATCCAAATTAACTCATCCATCACAGTTGGCCTTCTTGTCGTGTTTGTACCGTTACCCGCATTGTTACCAGTTCCTGCTGCTGAACTATTGGTTGAAGCTGTTCCAGTTCCTATACCACTAAAACATTTCATTCAATTTTTAAATTCGTAAAGATTTATTATTACACATTCAGCAAAATAATTTAAAAAACCTTTAGAACTATACACTAGTGTCTAACAAAAGGTGTATGAAAGTCAATCATTTATTTTTAAATATTATGTTCATAAACTACCGTAATCGACCTCCGGACATCAAAAACGCTAAATCATTCAGCATTGGTGGTGTGCTCTGAAAATGAGATATCCAATACTGTATTTCATTTCATTAATTATAAAGTAGCTAAAGTTAATTACAAACCTATCTATTTTTTTCATCAAAAGCTTGTATAATAACCTCTAGAAGCTTTTTTTTCTAGAATTTTTCTTTTCACTTAAAAACCATAACCAAAAGTAGCCATAAAAATCATAAATTAATGTAACTAAAAATATTTATTTGCATATCTATGAACAGACATTTAACAATAGCTTTATGATCAAATAAACAGATAAGAAATCTATAATTGTTGAATTTTTATTTTTCCAACAACAGCTCAGTCAAGGGAGCAATCAGTATAATATAAATCATATATAATAATTTTTTTATATGCATATACACCTTAACAAAACGATACGACCGCGATTAACCAGGGGGCTAAGAACCAAGTGTTCCACGGATGAAACATTTTCGATCATCAAAACTTTATATTTTAACTACATAATAAAATTACAATTTAAACACAAGTTAATGAATATTACATACTAATATATAAAGTGCTTCAGTTCTTTTCCTATATTGTGTCTACATTAGTCATTATTTTTTTACAGTATTTTTTAAATAAAATTAATAAATTTAGTTTGTTTTTTTGGTTTCTCCTATGGTTCTCTTCTATCACATGACTTATTTTTTTTATATGTAAGTATAGATCTATTCTGCTGATAATTATAGTGGAGGGGTGAGTGAATGGATCTAGTGTACTGCTGTCTGCTTGCTGTTCAAAATTGTCAAGAACTATTACAATTCCCATAATTTGAATCATTCTTAACAATTTTATAGACATATAGAAGCAGTTTAAGCTATTTACCAGATAACTTAAAACCGGTTAATCAGAATTATACTTAAATAATTTGAGTGATTTTAGGAACACTTATTTTTCCACTTACGAAATCAAACACAAATATCATGATAATAACCAGATGATTTCTCTTTGGAACTTCAATAATATATAATTAGACGATTATTATTGGTTAAAGTTACATATTTGTATAATATCATTTTATTATTTTTTAACTTGTGATTCAATAATCTGTTTGAAATGGTCAATGATGTCTGATTAATAAAATAGAAAGTAATGTATGTATGTATAATGATTTTTGAACAAGATTATAATGTATTTCACATATTATAAAACTACCTTGATTTTAATATAGAAGTATCTGATATGAAATTTAAACATTTAAAAAAGCAATTATTGATATACAACAATTTACATAAATCTTTTCAATTAACAACATTATTTTTGATTTTATTAATAAGACATCATAGATCATTGAGTACTAATTATTATTGAATCACCCGTTAAATTTATATAAAGAATTAGTTTCAAATTTTGAGAGTAGTAATTTTGTCAGAAGGTTCTTCTTCTGATAAAATTAACCTATCCTTATAAAATCTGCTCTATTGGTAAATAACAAGAAATACCTAATTACTATGTCAATGCTTACTAACTACAAGTGAATCAGCCCTCTGTGTGGGTTTCTCCAACAGAGAACTATCCACCTTTCTTACTATCAAACATCACCCAAAACTTTCTTACTCTATGAACTTCATCAGAATCATCCAAATTGCTCATCTCGTCAACATTGCTCATATCCTCTATATTACTCATATCAGCATCACTGTAGTCATCTCCTCCTGACAACGGTATCCCTTCTGCTTCTTCTAACTGTTCTATGAATCCACCTTCACAGTAGGGGCATATGAATTCCTGCAATTGCATTAATATTTTGATTTAATTTACAATTATGTAAATAAAACTTTCAGTTATTATCACATGACATTAAAAGAAAGTTTTTTTTATGAGCTAGCATCAAAAGAAAATAAAAATAAATAGCATAACATATACTAAAAGTTGTAAATATATGTAAATAATTTTAAAAAAAATATTTCAAGGCCATAAACAATCCTGATCAGAATTCAACAGACTAAACATCCTAAATAGATTCTAATAATAACAGTAGAAAAAGAGTTAACTTAATTATATTTGGTATTTTCTGAACTGAATTGGGTTTTCAAAACATTTTTCTAACCAGGCAGCAAGATCCCTAACCATATCTAGTCAACAATAACTAATAATCTATGTCTTCAGAAATTGTCTAATATATTAGATCAGATTGAATTTTATGATAAATTTGTTTCATTATATACTTATAGAATATTTTTCTAGAACCTATTTTTTTTATCGTATCATTTATTTTTATACAAATAATGTACAAGTATAAACTTTTACGGAACTCCAATGTTTAGAAAAATATTGTAAATATGAAATTATTTTTTAAGCAATAAAACTTGCCATTTTAAATCAGTATAAATTATGTATATATTTTTATAATTTTTTCTAATGATGATGTAACTTAGTGGAAATCATTACATTTTACAGTAGGTACACTATAAACTCTTATTTTTCATAAATGTCACAAACCAAGTGCGTATTGTAATTTCACACCGGCAGCACCAATAGAAACGCAGATTAGATTAGTCATACAGCGGGTTATACTGGAATTTAAGACAATTCCTATTACGTGACCTTGAAATTTATCATCAGGTCATGGGTGTGAGAGAATAGAGTAAGGTAGCATGTGGCAAAAAATAATATTATAATACTTATTGATTTTTACCTGCAGAACATCTTCAAATTCTACAAGACACCTGTGACAGAAGAAACGAGTATTCGGTCTACGCTCTACTATAGCGTCAGCCATTCTTATTAAATATTCACGGTTACACCAATAAATACTAAACAAAATAAATTATACTAGAGGACTTTGCTTTCAATCAATGAACAAAAATTTATCATTCGCCATTTTTTAAGACATGCACACAGTCTAAATTTTTTTACAGATAATAAATGAGCTGATGAATTAAGGATGTGTATTTGCAATCGATTCAGAGTCGACTATTTTAGATATTAAATCGATTTATAATTAATAATTAACGTAATAAGTATTAAATAACATTTGCCCTAAACGCACTGATTACAAGTTAAAATGAAATTAAAGAACATTTTCACAATTTTTACTCATTGTATTGTTTATTGAAAAACTTTATTAAAACAATCAAATTATATTTCTTGTTGTTGTTAGTAAAATTAGGTATTAAAGTCAATCCATGAGAAATAACGTTTTCAGGACAAATAATTGTACTTGATTTTATTACATTTACCATATAATATAAAACAATTCATGGATTCGATTATTCACTTATACAATCTTTATAATGCATTTTTAAAATAAATTCCATTGCTTTTATTAGGTTTAACCCTCAAAAACAACCATCTGATGATCAGGTTGAAATAATAACGCAAATAAAATTTTCTTAAATTGTTTTGATCTAACAATCAATTAATTGGTAAAACACTGTTATACTCACAAAAAGTTAATTATAGCAACATCGTAATATCTGTCGTTACGTCGGGAGATGTAAAGTCTTATAGATATTATTTAGTTTTTAGTAATTCTATCGTTTTCATGAACAATTGCTTGTAATGGTATTTTTTACAAAATAATTTGTAAATAATAAATCAGCTGTTAGTACAGTGGTGATAAAAAAGTATGACAAATTATTTAACTTGTACGTAATCTGTGCGTGTAATGTTTGTAAGGATGATTGTTATCAAGTCCAAGTGAAATGAACGCTAATCATGAGGATAATATGTAATGTAACTATATTTCGACGTCCACACCTCCTCATTTGATATATTTTATTCAATATATATTAAATTATTAGTTGGTTAACGGTAAACTGGGTCACCAGTGGATAAAGTTATTAAACCATATTGATTACAATGAATGAGAAAAAGTTGGTGCAGAATTTTAAGAGTTACATCAATGTATCGCCTATGGTAACTATATATTATCTCCTACTGATATACAATTTATAGATAGTTTGTAAGTTTAGAATTTGATTTTATTAAAAATTACTATATATAAAATACTGGAAAATTCATTCATTTCTGTTAATGATTTTTTATTTTAAATAAACAAATATTTATAAGTATTCAATATTTTTTTAGAATAATGGAGATAAGAATGGATCTTTTCAAGAGCTGAAACCAAAACTTCTCAATGGTGAGTACTTTTATTTTAAATTCTCTCATAATTTTACGATCCAATTTTTAAAAAGCAACATGAATGGTAATCATATATAATATTTTTATCTATAAAATACATAATTTCCTTACAAATAACAAATTACAAATATTTTTTTTTTATAGAAAATTATTATAGAAAAATTGCTAGATAATTTTAATTGTGTCAGTTAGAATTGATCATACAAGTTGTATTTGTAACATTGATATACTTACATATAACATTACAAGCTAAACCAGTTTTTTTATATTACATATAGACAACATTTTATATAGTAAATAAGTGTGTTACATTTTTTTAAACATTATCTTATAATTAAATAATAGAGTATTTTACAAATAAACCTGAAGAATTTATTTGAATGAAGGCAATTTAAGATTTGAAGTCCAATAAAAAAATCTCATATACAAGAAATCCCATTGTTTGAGGAAGGTTATATGACCTATTCCAATGGAAGTAGGAAAAAAGATAAACAAACCTTAGATTTACGTTTTTGATGTGATTTGCTACTAACTTATTGTGCATTACTTTAAGTTCTTGATTTATAATCCTACACTATTACACTTAACTACTTATTTCCACTTTAATTTTACTTCGAAATTCTGAAAACAGTTTTGTCGATGTTCAAAATGCTGATGTTAGAGTATCGATTAAATAACATCATGATTTCATGCAAGAGGGCTTAGTAGTAATGCTTAATGTCATAGCTTGTATAATAATAATAAGTGTCACATAATAGAGACATTAAAATAAAACAAGCAAAAGAAATAAAGAATAGAACAAATCTTTATAATAAAAAAACCTCTTCGATGAGGCTACTTGTTTTATGTATATAAATGTTTCTTAATTTAATGCATGTAGGTTTATGCTCAAGTGTAAAAATGTAAACATAAGAACTAAATTTATGCAGTGCTCAGTGCACCTTTAATTTTTTTTTATCATAAAGTATATTTTGTTTTTGAGATTAAAAATTATGAGCAATATTAAATGAAACTATATAATAGATACTATTTATAATACTTATATAATAGACTATTATATTTTCCCTCTCTGTTGATTGTCAACATCTCACTCATGAAACATTAACATCCAACTTACGATGTTACAGATATCCTATACATTTTACACATATTATATTCAATGTTGCATATCATATTCTGCGGTGAATTTCGAGTTTATTCTTACAGAATACCCTGTATAGATTTAGGTTGTGTAAAATTTTCGGGCGCAGTGTAGTCAATATACAAACCCTCTGTGTGAAATGAAATGTTTGTTTACAAAAAAAAAAAAATGCATTGCACTGCCTGCTGGGCAATAGCTAGTTATCAATAAATTTAATAGTTATTTATAAATAAATGGACAACAGCAGAAAATAATAAATGTGAGTGTTAAGATCATTTTTTATTTTTATTATTTATCAATGTGCTTTACAATTATTTATTATAATATATTAATAGTGATATCATATTCAATTTGATTTAGACTTTTATAAAAGGAAGCCATATGTATTCTATACATCAGATTAATTACTATTAATCCAATATAATTTGACACCATCGTTTGATATATAATACCTAACTTGTTGTAGTCTGTTTATTTGTTTTTTAAATAACTAGTGTCCCATCCCAACTTCACACTTGTGAAATTAGGGGATTGTGGCTAAGGATGTTGTTTTAAATATTGAGTTTTACACAAATGTTATAATGCAATACACATCAAGCTTTATGCTTGTACTGCTCTAATACATATCAATCGAATTTGCAAGATACTGGAACAATAAATAAAAATATCATATAATAACTAGGCCCGATTACAATCAAATGTTTTTTCCCGTTCACGCAGGTAAATGCTTATTCTTACTACTAGTTTTTACAAACACAGTTTCGTATTTAAAATATGTATTACAATTACCAAGTATTTAACTAGGGTTCATGTTGTTAAATATTTTATTCCTTTTCTGTATTTTTTTTTATAAAGAATGTTATATCATTGAAATGACAAATATAATATTACGTAAAAAACATTTTGGTGAAATTGTGCCTAGCTATTATATGATATTTTTATTTATTACACCAGTTTCTTGAAAATTCGATTGATATATAATTCGATAATATTATAACTAAAATATTTTAATACCATAAATTATATTTTAAATTTGACAATGCCAATTACGATTTACATAATGTTGTAGTAATTAAATATATATTTATATGTAAAGATATCTCTATCATACCAAAACATATCTATTCTAATATATAAATCTGTAGACTATCTGTAAACTCAATTTTTTTGTCGAATTTCGTCATAAATATTCTTTTTATGACACTTCGTTCTATGATCTTATATGTTCAATAAATATATTCAAAATAAAAAGAGTACAAAAGTGGAATCCGTACTTTTTTAATTATCTTTATTATTATTTATAATAATAATTAATAACTAACTGTAAATTACTTTTAAAACGTCCAGCGAAGCGGGCGACTAACAGCCAGTATGTATGTAAAATGACATGACATGTATATACGAACGAAATAACACTGACTGATTCACCACGAGACCTCCAAAACCATAGGTCCGATTGACTTTAAATTTACCATACTTAGTTACTCCTTTCGTAACGTAGACGCTCACTAAGAAAGGAATTTTGGAAATTTCAACTTCAGCAGGGCAAGTGGAATTAATTAATATGAATGTACGAAGTCGGGACGGCCAACTAGTTAAATATGTAAACATTAATTAAAAAATTAAAACAAACAAGTTTCTAGTTAAGCAAAAAAAATGGCAATATCATTAAATAACGTGTTGCTAACAAGTTAGAACACATTTGTGATGATGTAAATGATAACAATAACTCAATTACGTATGCGTTACATGCGGCTAACTGTATCGCCATTTATATATATTAGTCCGTACATAAACAGCTCGCATGTGGTAGTCAAGTTTATGAATGCAATTTTGAACCTTATTCCTTGAAGTTAGAGTTCGAATCGGCATCGGTATGTGCAAGCCATATAAGTTATGGTAGTGCTAGAAAAATATAGGAAGCAACGTCCTATAGTTGTCAGTTAATAGTGTTATGTTAGTCTGTTGACATGGGGGTGCTCAGACCAGGTATTTAACGTTTGCATTGCATTTATTTTAATCATAATAATAAGTATAAGATACTACTTCAATATTTTTTTCCTCGATTGGAACTCGGAACTCAGGGTGGTGGAGTTCCTACTACTAATTCCTCCAAAGGCTTCGTACGCCAAAAGTGTAATTTTAGACGCTCGTTTCCAAATTGCTACCTACATTAGTTTATCTTCTAAGACTTCCCTTGAAAGAGTAATGTGTATAAAACTAAAATCGATTTATCTATATAAGAAGATTCATATTGTATACGTTAATTTATATTTTAACCGTTAAGTTATAACGTGAAGTCACACGCGTAGTCTAAAAATAATTGGCATCAAAAATTCCCCGAAAGTATCTTACATCATAAATAGAGGTTAAATTCGCATCTTTACGAGCTCACTTGGGGATTAACATTAGTCACCGTGTTGGTATTTTGACTGTATTTATAATTTCCTTATATATTTACTAACCGCGACGTCACGGAGTTCTATAAAAAACTTTGTGATTTCGTTGCAAATTATTTTAGTCCCTTTTTAAAAATATTAGTGAAACTTTTTTAGCATAGTCTTAAATATGCAATTGATTTTTCATAGATAAATAAAGATTGTTTTTAGCGTCGCTTAGTTATTATCTAATAATTATTCGAAGAATCATCTCCACCTACGTTGCGAACTAAGATGTTATGTCCCTTGTGCCTGTATTTACCCTGCCTAGGTCACCCTTCAGACCGGAACACAACATTTTTTTATTTATCATTTAATTCGTTTTACAAATATCTCTTAATCTAAATGAATCAATAGTATGATAATGATAATAATGAATGCAGTATGAAGTATCATTATCAAAAGTTTTCAAAAAATTAGAATAAGCGTAAAATAAAAAAAAGAAATAAGTCGAGATACTATTTATGTAATGTACCTACATATGTAACACTAGAAGTTCCTAAATTTTTTTTGGATGTTACTTTAATTCGGATTCAATCTAAACTACCCAGGAAGCCACCCAAATAAATATCATCATAATTTATCAAATCATTCAGGAGTTTATTGAAATACACACGCAGGAATTATATGAATATATCAAATGTATACATTGTTTACGTTTAAATTTCGTCGTCTACATTTTTATATACTTAGTAACTTTTTATTTAGTTACGGATACCTAATTGTAAATATTCCTTTTGTACTGTTTACTATTTAATACTTTCATTTTACCGTTAGAATTAATGAAATACAATCGGATAAGGACGACTAGAAGATATGCTTCATTGAGTTCACGGTTGAGCATATTGGTCGTAGGCTTATCATTAGATAATTTTTAAGTAGTTAGCAAAAAGTAATAAAGGATACACAATTGATAAGCGTAGGTACTCCGTTTTTGTGTTCATTGAAATAACAAATATGTACGAATTATCGCTTATTTTATGAATAGTTTAATCAATTTATTAAATGTATTTAGATTGTAGATATATTTAAATGTCGAACTGAAGATCTACACTTCAGTGCGTTTTAGAATTATTGTTATTATCCTATTTGCACTATTACATTTTGAGATTGAGTCTAATATTAACTTCACGGTCATTGCAACTTACGCAAATTATGTTATTGTTAAAAATTTTAACTAGTTCAATGTTAAACTTGCGGCTGGCAGCGAAACGCCTCTAAAAATTGGTGCAATGACTTATTGAATCTGATCAATATTGTTACGTAAAAGTAGTCAGGAGAAAAAAAACCTATTTCCACCGAATATTCTGTTTAATAAACCATAACGTGACCCACAAAAAACATTTGAAACATGACAAGTAATGCAAAAAGGAATTAAACCTTCACAATCAACTGTTAGGTGGGTGGACAAAATTTCAATATAATTTCGTCATGGTATAATTTTTCATAGTGATAATTATTGTACAAATATTAATCGCTATGAATAATTATTAAATTCTAAAAATAAACAGTTGGTAACGCGTCTGCTACTAATTTTAAAATGTACTAATAATTGACGGCATTAAAAAATTGTTATAAAAGGAGTCCTAACCATTAAGAAAATTGAATATTTTTCTATTTAAAAATATGTAATACGGACGGAGGTCTGAATTGTTCGCTTAAAAATAATTTGAAACATTTAATTTAAATCGAAATAATTTAAATAAAATAATTGAACAATTGTTTCTATAAACTGTAAAAATTATTACCCACTGTAAATATTTACCATCAAACCAAAGTATTAGATCCTTACATATGAAATTGGCGTATTGTACGGGAGGAATATAAAGTCAATTTTTTTGTGTAAATATTTATTTAATCAAAGTATGCACCTTTGTTATCTATGCACTTTTGCCATCTCATGGGTAGTTCATTAATCCATTTACTAAAAAAACCATGGGGGCGAGAATCAATAAACTCTTTAAAGGCGGTTTGGACTGCCGCATCGGAGTTGAATTTTTTTCCTTGTAAGAAGTTGTCCAAATTTCGGAAAAAATGGTAATCTGTTGGAACAAGGTCCGGGGTAGTGGTAAGTACGATGGATGTCGCAGACATTCCAATTGTTGCTCATCTAACTTAGTGGTTGTTTGTTGTGCAGTGTGTTGGCTTGCGTTGTCGTGAAGCAGCTGTGGCCTTGAGCGATTGACCAATCTCGTCACCAGACTCAATTCCGTAATGGTTTGTTGTTGCTGATAATGGATATCTGCTGTAATCGTTTGGCCCGATTTTAGAAAGTCAGAGTGTAGTGAACGGCACCGGCGCTCGTCCACCAAACACTCACAAGTAACATTTTCTGAGTCAATTTTCGTTTAGACCAGGGTTTGACTAGGTATCCAGGGTTCAGCCATTGCCACGAGTGCTTCCGATTATCGTATAGTTCTAGTATCGTATAGCACTTTTCATCACAAGTAATGAATCGATTTAAAATCCCTTTATTATTGTGTCGATTGAGCAAAGTAATACGGCAATCGATGCGTGTTTGTAAGTTTGATTCACTCAATTCATCAGGTACCCATCGTTCAACTTTTTTTACTTTCCTGATTTGCTTCAAGTGGATTAATACAGTTTTATCACTTACCCCGAAGCCTGCAGCTATCTCTGACGTGCTTTGTGATGGATCCTCTTCTACAATAGCCTGTAATTCTTCATTTTCCACTTTGATCTCTGGCCGTCCACGGGGTTGGTTCTGAAGGTCGAAATTTCCAGAACGAAACGTTGAAACCAAAAACGTACCGTGCTTTCTTTTGCGACACCAGCGCCGTACACATCATTAATCCTTCGAACTGTTTCTGGAGCATTGGTGCCACGGTAGAACTCGTAAATATACCGATATTTCATGTTTTCCATTGTGCGGTAATAAAACGCGACGCCAAAGAAAAAATTAATGAGGAAAAACAAATGAATTACTGTTTTCGAAACTCAAATGTACCAGTTATAAATTTATATATATGAATTTGGAATTCTTAACCAAAGAGGAGATATTTCAGATCAAAGTGCTAATTTCATATGTAAGGACCTAATATTTGGTTTTATACGGATACCTTAACCTAAATTATAGAAGTAAGAATTAGTCTAAATTAAAAGGCATGTAGTCGATATTTTGATGTAATTTAGGAATACCAAAATTTTGCGGAGGGAGCTTAAACGAAATTTTGAACAATCATTACGAGTTTTACATCATATCTAATAACCAGCTTTTTTAGTTTCACTTGCTTTTTACTTGCGTAATATCTACAATATTATTCATATAATGTATTCGCTTTCATTTCATTTTTACATTAGGCTTATATTTGATTATATTTAATTTAATGGTCAGATATTTGCTTTTTTTTTACGTTTTTTATAATTTATTATAAAAAAAATGGAAGCAATTGTTTGTACTGTGGAAAAACTGTATAAATTTTTCAATTACTATTTTATTTAATTAACTAATTTCTCTGGTTTCTCAGAGGAAAACACATGTAAAAAAATTACAAATGAAAAAAAAGAATAGGCTTGAACCTAAAATATTCGATAATGTCGCCATTTGGTGTTCAAAAAGCGAAAACCTGGAAAGATTTCTCGGAGTAATAAAAATTAGTGTTGTCATAGTAATATATAATATACACATTTATGTTAAATGTGCACAATATATATTTTTTACTTTGGATAAAAACCTTGTAGAATGCGACGCTCGCTAGAAGTATTTACTTTTGGTATAATTTATAGGATTTTTTCTCAAATTTAATTCATTACAAAACTCTCAGAATTATTTCCAGTTTAATTTAAATAAAGAAGTTCAGTATGATGTAAAAATAGTTATTTTGACTAGTCCATTATGAATGACACATGTAAAGTCGAAACATATTGTTGTACATCGCATAACGTATATATGTGGCGAATACCTAATCTAAAAATGAATAAAGACGATCCATCGTAATATTTGTTTGTGGTTCGAATAGCAATTAGACGAGTGGTGTTTAGGAACAAACCAACTATACGTTTATTGTCGCTATACGGAACTCGTGAATTAAAACTAGAGTTAGGCGTTTTAATTGTAACAATAACAATTCCGTGTATGTAATCATATTAAATTAAATTTCATTAAAATTGAATATTTAATAAGAATTTAATTTTAGAAATTATATTTTTGTTGTTTGAATACCTATAATACGATTGTACTTATAAATGTTCTTCGTAATTATTTAAATAATTCTGTCTTCTTTCGAATGTAAAATCAATGATGGTAGAAAAAAATAATTCAGTGTGTAATTAAACACCCGTTAAAAACGTTAAATTGGAGGACTAATAAGGGTTTTCTACTAATGACCATAATATGAAAACAAAACAAGCTTTAATCACATAAATCTGATTTTATCCAGTATAAATATTCATTTTAAAAATATAGCATTCTGATAGAAAGTTATACTAATAAAAATAAATCACATTTATCTTTTTTAATCTCTTTACTCTCCCTTGCAGTGTACTAGACCTTTCACCTATGTTTATTTATTTATTTATATTTTTCTATATAAATGCGCACTTATTTACCTGACATACATATTCATATATAATCTTTTTACTTGCTTTTCATTTCAAAATTTTACACACACATGTATGTTTAAATTTTAGTGCGAATCAAAGATTTCGATCTGATTAAAGTATCTTAATGGTCTATAGGGTCTATAGAGATCTTGAAGTAACGTTATTATCTGCTATGGCTGATAACAACCGAATGACCAATGTTTTTTTTTATAGTGAAATACTATATGATTTTCAGGCGAACTTGTGGTGGGAGCGGCGCACAGCGTTGTAATGCTGGCGCCTCTAAGCGAACGGGATCGTGGAAGATTCGGGTCTCTTTTCGTCACAAACTACAAGCTGTCCTTCATACCGATCGATAGCTCGAGCAATGACGTGAGTTTTGTTTAGTTTCCTTTAGTATCTTTAATTTCAGTATCATAATTAATTTTAACATAAACATAATCAGCCTGTAAATTTCCCACTGCTGGGCTAAGGCCTCCTCTCCCGTTGAGGAGAAGGTATGGAGCATATTCCACCACGCTGCTCCAATGCGGGTTGGTGGAATACACATGTGGCAGAATTTCGTTGAAATTACACACATGCAGGTTTCCTCACGATGTTTTCCTTCACCGCCGAGCACGAGATGAATTATAAACACAAATTAAGCACATGAAAATTCAGTGGTGCCTGCCTGGGTTTGAACCCGAAATCATCGGTTAAGATGCACGCGTTCTAACCTCTGGGCCATCTCGGCTCTTTATAATTAATTTTACTATATAAAATTATGTATGTATACTCAGAATTACGCTCATCATAAAATATATGTACATACAATATAGCTAGTTGATATCATTGATTAGATCAACTTTTTAGTACTTTTTAGATTAGCGAAGATTTTTTTAGGTAATACGCTTACTACTGAAGCTTAATTACATTCGCATTATTTATTCAATTTATCATAAAGCATTATTATACATTTTTCGGAGTACCCATTTCAATGAAAAATAATACTATAAATTGCTTAAACATTCTTAGTAAAATTGACGAAAAATAGGCAACCGCACTCAAAAATAAAAATTCAAAGCACCGCAGTATTCAAAATACAAAACGTTAGGCTTAGAGGGCACTAAAATACTCACTGGGGAGCGATCCTTTACGAAACCATAATATAAACATTATTTAAAAAATGACCGTGTAGTAACAGCAACGTCTATGAATATGTTCATACGTAATATTATATAATAATTATATTATATTAAAGAAATATTGTTAAATACATTTTTGAAAAGGATATACAAGCATTGCTTTATGATATTTTGTATAATATCAGAATATTTAAACTTTTTAGGAGTATGGCCAAAGAAATCAGCTTGTGGGTACTTTCGACGTACCGTTGACGGGCGTCGGTGCGTTATGGCAGACCGACGGTGGGCCCATACGGCGCAGGAGACTTCTTCCACGGTCCGATGTACCGTCGAAATTAAAAGGACTACAAATTGTTTGTAAGGTAGCTAACATCTTAGATTAAAATTAAATTAATTGCTTGGGTAAACGAAACTTTATAATGCAGTTCATGAGTAGAATATTGAAGTTTACTTTTCTTGACATTTAAATAGAAAATTTATAATAAATTCATTAGCAATAAAACAAGAAATAATGGTACTGAATCTTTTTAAATTTATTTTATTCTTTTCCTTAAATATTGGCGCCTGTGCCGTGGTTGAATTGTGTTTTTAATAATAATTGAATCTTTGCACGACATTCAAAATTCTTAAATATATTAGCATCGCACTCGCATACATTGGCTACTAATACAATAAAAAAGTGTATTATATTCATATATAGTGGCCTCTTTGTATTTTAAAATACGGGATTGTATATTACAGAATATGAAAGTACTGACGTTCAACTTTGCGAACTCACCGATCGGCAGCGGAAGGAAAGTGGCGATGGCCCTGTTACACCATGCCTTCCCGAAACGCCACGATTTATTATTCGCATTCGAGTACCGAGAACCTTACTACCCGACTCTGCCCTCAGATCTGAACATGTTTCAAAGACCCGGAGACTGGAAGAGAGAGCTCGAAAGATGTGAATGTCCACATTGGAGAATCACTTGTATAAACGGAACGTCGGATGCGTTCATGCTCACAGCGGGCGAGACTTTAATCGTGCCCGGTTCGGTATTGGATTATAATCTAATAGAAGCGGCGAGGCACTTCAGATCGGGTAGAGTGCCGATCTGGGTCTGGGGACGACCGGAAGGAGCGGCGCTACTGAGAAGCGGGGAGCTACTACCGACGGAACAGTCGGCGACGGCCGAAAGCGTTCTCTTAGAACAAGTATGTAATCCATAATGATTTCCGAACGATATCTTGTAACAGTCGAATCCCAAGAGGGACCGAATCGCAGGTCTCGTCCCAGCCGAGGAGGAGTGCCTATAGCGACAGGTGTTCCCCGCAGGTGCGGCGCTCCCACCCCAAGCTGACGCCGCCGCGCGTGCTGTACGTGTGCGGCGCGGGGGGCGCGGCGGGCGCGGCGGGCGCGGGCGGCGCGGGCGCGCTGCCGCCGCTGGCCGCGCTCGACGCCGCCTACAAGAAGCTGGCCGACCTCTGCACGCCCACCACGCTCGCCGGCTTCTGGGTGAATATTATTACTTCTATTCAATATTGACATGTTGCGTTGTTTTAACGTATCTATTGACATTACAAATCAACTCAGTCGCCAAAGTCGCCTAGGCTATCCACACCGTGGGTAGCCTCGGCGACGACGGTGTGTCGCGACAGTACGTGTGTGTGCGCGCAGACGCAGGACTCGCAGTACTACTCGTTCCTGGAGTCCAGTCGCTGGCTGCGGCATGTTGCGTCGTGTCTGACGTTCGCGGACGAGGCCGCCACGCAGCTCTCGCAGAACGTGTCCGTTGTGCTGCAGGAGGGTGAGTTCCGTTCCGCTCCGTTCAGGACACAATTATTGCTTGTTACCGCCAAACGTCTGTATAGATGTGTTCCTATTGTTAGGGTGACTGAGCCAGTATTATGGTAGGCATCATCAAAGTGTCAATGTCTGAAGGTGACTTTAGCCCAATATGACCCATATGTTCACATTCCTAACCAAATTTGTAAAAACTGAAATGTTTCCGACACGTTTAGCACGTTTGGTACTCGTGATTCAGGTGACGGCGTGGACTACAGCGCAGTAGTGTCGTGCCTGACGCAGCTGTTGCTGGACGAGCACTACCGCACTATCTCGGGCTTCCAGTCGCTTATACAGAAGGAGTGGATCGCTCTGGGGCACCCGTTCTGTGACAGGTATGGGTATATTATTGTTCGATCTTGTCACTAGCGAATTCGTTTTACCATTTTTTATATATCAGCTATTTAATAACAAACATAATTTCAAGTTTACAACTGACACAACTGCAAACAGTACCATAATTATTATTATTTTATTCGCTAATTTTACTTCCATTCTTTTTACAGGCTCGGTCTTCCTCGGCCCGGCACAACGAAAGAAGAAACCGAGAAGGAACCAACAGCGCAAGTGGCACCAGTGTTCCTTCTGTTCCTGGATTGCACCTGGCAGCTACAGCGTCAGTTCCCCGCTGCCTTCCAGTTCACCGAGACCTACCTCACAACGCTTTGGGACTGCACGCACAACCATCTCTTCGATACATTCCTATTCAACTGCCCGAGGGACAGAGAACTTGCTGTGGCGAAGGTAAGAAGAGCTTTAACATTTCCAGCGTGAAGTGACTTTCAAATGACGTCGCTATTATTAACTTCAAGTGAAATCTGAGATGTAGAATAGAGGTACTGTTGTATAAGTAAGTAATGTTGTATATTTATATCTTATATATATGTCATTAATGCCCGGTTTCTGAGATACTATTCGCTAGTGCTATCGGTTCGATACATTTTAAAATGTATTTCCAAGCAACTCAATATAAACTATTTTCCGTTTAAACTTGGGTTAACTTACCAAAGAGCGCCGATTACAAACGATATTAACTCTTATGTTATTACACGCTTAATATATGAATATACTGTGGATAACACCACACGCTAAACAATAACCATGGCTTTGACATTTTCTTTTATAAATATCCGACACAGATAAATAAAGGAAGAGAGAAAAAATCATACAGCCACAAATAAATTACTAATTGTAATAATTAACACTTAATTTAAATTCGATAAACATTATTATGTATTTATCAAGCTTTTATCAAATCAAAATAAAAAGCTTAATTATTTTCGAACTATGTTTCTGACAATACCAAACAAGACTAACGGTTTCAGAGATATGGAACGGAAGGCGTGTATTTAAAATTTCAATTACATTTAACGGCGTTTATCTTCTACTAACTTTATTGATTTGGTTACCTCAAAAACCGGGCGTGAGTCAAGGTCACCAATATAGTGTCATTAACTATGGTGGTGGTATTTATGTTTAAATAAAAATTACAACCTTTGTTTGAATTGTCTTACATAAAAAGTAACGTGCTACAAGATATTTAAATAAAGGCTTAAGAATAAAAGGTGAAGGGAGCATAATAAGCTTAGCTGTTTTGTACAGATATACCAATTTATTTTATTATTTAAAAAAGCCTTAACTTTTATTTAAACTCTACTTGTGTTTCTATAAACTTCACAGAACTTCGTGCAACGTCCGTTATGGGACTGGGAAGAGCAGTTCTCGGAGCAGGACATCGCTCTGTTCTATAACCCGCTATTCGGACAATCGACACCCTCGTCTCGACAAAGTGAGTTCGCATTTATCATCTTATATTTTTATTTACAAGACCAAAATATATCAATATATTAAAAATGACAGATAAATTCGATAAACTTCTTAAATATCTAGCTGAGCTAGAGAGCGACACAAGTTTGGCAGTCGATTCGTTAGACACGATATCGCTCAATATCTGAGTAAAACATCGATAGAACTCGAAATTTGAACTTCCGGTCAGTATATAAAAGTGCGATGTGTCGCAGCGACGGGCGCGGCGCGCGCGGGCCGCCTGCAGCCGTGCGCGTCCGTGGGCGGCGTGGAGCTGTGGTCGCAGTGCTACGAGCGCTGGCTGCCGCCACTCGACGCGCCGCGCGCCGGCCACGTGCAGTTCGTGCTGCAGCACGCCGCGCTGCGCGCGCAGGTGCCGACGCCGCCCCGCGCGCCCCTTAGGTAAGCGGACGATCGCGGCGTACTCACTCTGGTAACGTGTGCAGATACAGAAGCTGAACGAGAAGCTGTCCTCGCTGTCGATACTCAGTCGCCACTCGAACGGCTCCGAGACGACGGAGGCGCCGGAGGCGTCGCCGACGCCGACCGTGACGCGCTTCTTCCCCTTCAGCCTGCGGGGCACCTACGAGGTGAGCCGGAACCTGGACTCCATGCACGTGAGCCTCATAGACGCTAGTCAGCTGCTCGATTCGCAGTCTTTACTCAACGCGCCGGATTAATTTCGACTTTGAACCGGTAGATACAATTTTGTCAGCGTTTACAAAAATGAACGTTTATAAAATATTAAGTGAGTATGACTGGGCATTGAGCCGATTCCTTTACGTCGCCGCCGTGTGCTAAATTAAAAAAATGTAAAAATAATATTTTCAAATTAAGTAATGAGGAATAACGTATGTTATTATTTAATTAGATGTTACATATTCTTTTTTTAATGAACAATTTGTATTTAAGAAAATAGCTGTATTATATCAAAATAATAGAAAAATTATATGTAATCAAAATATTGAGGATAAAGCGATCAAGAGATTACATAGAACAAAAAGTAAATAGCTAAAGCCATTGTATCGAAAAGTATTAAATAGATTCTAATATATTTTGTTCGATGTACATGCGTAAGCCATGAAATATATGTACATAGTTGTATAACCTAGCTGTAGATAAGATACGAGTTAAGGAATTGATTTGTATAACAATCTGGAGAAAAAAATTACAAATATTTACATGAATATGGCAACATTAATATATTCCAATGCAAAATAAGTTACAAAACAAAGTTATCTTAATGCAGTGTTCCTGCATTATTATTTTTAAGCCACATTCATTTAAGTACCGAGTTTGCATTTTAATTTTTATAATATCTTTATGTAATACATAACAATTTTTATCTGTTACCATGCTTGTTGTATTAACATTTTGTTATATCCTTTATAATTTAGTAACAACGCAGTTTTAAATCATTCATATATCATTTTACATTTAAAAAATGCTTAAAAATCATTATTATTTATTTCACTGAATGTAACCTTTAAGTTAAAAATGTTTGAATAATTAAAGCTCGCACATGCTTACGTTATCTGGATATTCAAGAATGATTCACAACTGTGTTCTGAAAACAGGACCAAAATTATTTATTATGATTGATTATATCTATCATTATTTTCGTTGTAAATATGGCAGCTACCGAGTGTAATTTAGTTTGTTATTAATTTTAACAAAAATAATATATTTATAGTTTGAGTTTTAATGTACATTAAGATGACGAAAAACACGATTTTGGCTGTTTATAAAAAATAATGTTCATTTATGTTAGTTGTGGAGAATTTAGAAGAAATAGGTTTTAAATATCAAACAAAACTACTTTTCCAAATTTTGACTCAGTGAGCAAAACTTAAATTGAATATATGTATTAATTCGATTCCATAATTGCGTAAAAAATGCCTTTAATGGAATACAATACAAGTACTCTCTGGAAATAAATATAATGAATATATTTGAAAATTATAAAGATTTTAGTATAAATTGTTGTGACATCGAAATAAGTATACATAAGAATTGGCTGGACAAAATGGCAATTTAATTCAAATAATTGTTAATTGTTGAGCGAAGTTTACTTTTGATACATATTTATAATATTTTTGGAGTACTCAAACTTTAGGCGGGTAGGGTCATATTATTATATTATATTTATACAAATCGATATTTTGTATAGAAAGTTGATGTAACGCTAAAACGACTATGGTTTAAAAATTGTGCCATTTCATTATATGAAAGTTCAGCTGATATAAATCTGTACGACTTAAGAGAAAAAGAATCGACCCAGTGTTAATTAGCGATAGATGTAACGTCTTCACCGTATTTGTTCTGTTGTTGAGTGTACCTGACAACGCAAAATGCAGAAATGTTCAAATAAAACAATTAGAATTCCCCCACTTGAAAGTTTTATTAATCACCTCATAATTATTAAATTCGCTCTCAACCGGGATCCGTGAATTACGGGTACAATTAAAAACAAAAACCTAGTTAATCATAATAAATAAAAATGAATTGTCTTCTCAAATATACCAACTATCCTAAACTGTATTGATTGAATTATGATAACTGACGAGCTGTTCTCTGTGGGTCAGCAAATGTCTGTTCTTTGTATGTTTGCCCTTCAACTCAGTGGGAAAGAAGAAGTTCGTAATTATTATTTTTTTCCTTTTTATGATTGCAACGTTGGCTAATTAATTTAGACTAGCTATATAATTTTTTTAAAAGATAACCTATTCTTCATTTAGTATTTTTGTAATAAACCGAACCATGTATTGCCCGACATAATTTTTTTTAACATCATTCAATTTGTACAATTTTTAAAAAATATATTAATTGATAACATCTCTCTCATTAACATATATTATTATTTGAACTCCTCTTTATTTTATATTTATTAGTTTATATAATAACACAAATATGGTATAATTCAATATAACTTCTTACAAGACATGCTTAAAGAATATTTCGATTTATTAATAGGCAGTATCATGTTTATATTTTTTATTGCACTCCAATTATAACATTTATAACAAATGGGAATGTATAAAGTTGCATAGGGTGCAAGAAGTAGCCTTATCCTATCGAGGCCAACTTGTTGCCAACTTCAATTTTCAAATTTTTAGGTGGCCTTGATGAAATATGTGTTATTTACTTTAATGTAAAATTACACTCAACTTGAACATACGAAGTTGAAGAATTCGTTTTGTAAACATATAACAGGCTTATAATAGTATTAAACTAAACCACCTGAGTAACTTACCAATTTTCTATTGTGAAAAGTACGGCTCCAGTAGATAATATGGATACTGTACTTCAAATAATTGTTCATCTTATTATTTAATATATTTATTACTTTAAATACTAAGCAATCTCTACATATGCAACGGCAATCAAAAAAGAAGTCTAAATCCTTTGAACAAACCCTTATTATTAAGACGTAAATAGAATTTAAATGCATTTTTAGCAGAATTTCCAATTTAAGACGCGGCATTTTCCTCCTTTGGCTTTAATGCTCTCAATCGTCTTATTTTCTCCAGATGTTTTTTAGCGATGCGGAAGCGATTGACGAGTAATGTATTGTTCCAACTCCAAGTTGAAAATCGCTGTGGAATTAATCATAAATATTAGCGTTCATAAATTTCTAGAATATGCTAAATTAATATCAAAACTGGGCCTCGCATGTTATCGACGGCGTAACCAAAATTTTATTCGAATTATCACAAATTTTTGGACTAAACATTTGGTTTTTTGATGACTCGGACTTTTAATTCGTGCCGAGTTACTTAAAAATAAGAGGTTTTCCGTTTTTTTTTTTAATAAAGAAGAATTGCTACTAAAAAGCGTAAGAAGAAGGCCACTGAGGCCTTTTCATTTTTTGATAGAGGTATATCAGATAATTAAATATTTGAAATATATTTTTGGATTTTTTTAAAAATAATGATCTATTTTAAAACTTATTAATTTAACCCACAATTATACTAGTATACTATGTCATATGACGCCGCTTCGCTTCGAGGTGTACAAAATAAAAACTGATACGAAAATCTAATACCTCATATGATTAAATTATACCGTCGAATAGGTTCGAGCGTTGATTTCAACCAAATCTACAGCGGCACCTCACTCGGCCTGACGTGTACTCGTACCGATATTTCTTTATTTAAAAAATATTTGGTGGATTCACTTTAGTAAAACATATTCACTCAAATATGTCAAAATACCTACCTTTTTATAAAATAATGAAAGAGCGATACCGATACTACAATGCTACTGAACGAAATAACTAGATAGTTAATGCAAATATTTGCCTTATTTGCCTATTTTGTTGTACTACTAAGTTGACGAAAACTCGCAATTTACATAATTTGCCAAATATGAGCAAATGAAGCAAATATAACCAAACATGTTATCTACTAATTACAATATTATTTAAACACGTTCTTTACAATTTATATATGTAAATAAATTATGAAAACTAATAAAAATAAAAAGGGATAAAAGACATTAACGAATAGTAACAAACAATATTTATTCATGCTTCACTAATAAATTAAAACAAACAAATCACACTCACTCGTTGCAGTGAACAATTCCTTTATGAAGACGAAACTAACAAATAAATCAAAACTACACATTTGGTTTCTAAACCTATCTTACAAACTACATTGATATTCAATGCTTTTTACATATTAAATGTAGGTTTTTAACAAAATCGAAATTAAATAATTATTAAATTTCGCAATCATCCACTTTTACCCTCTTTTTACTCACCCAAATAATATTAAGTAAATACATAAATGCCAGTCTATTTTAATTAGTGATGAAGAATCATCACAGTTAACAAAGTTTATAAAAGGATTTTAATTAGAAACCAAAACTAAACTGCAAATCATATCAGCAGTTGAAAAAAAGAAAGTATTCTAACTATATAAAATATGCTGTTACAATAAATTCAATGGAAAACAGGAACAATATTTCGTATTTTGTTTCTTATTCATTAGTTTTTTTACATTATCACCTATATTTACAGATAATTTTGTTCCAATAATAAAAGCCACCATCAACTCTTGGACAAATTATGAGGTAAGCTCTAATGAATTATATTTTTATTTAAAGATTTTTGTCCAGCACATTTAATATATATTGCTTGTGTAAGTATGGACAAGTGTAACTATAGATCAAACGTTCTGGGATTGATTCACAGTATGATATTTAATAATATAAATATATGCAACATACTTTGTCTTTTCACACACATGGAAATAAAGAAATTAGCAAAAATCGGCAGTTTCTTTATACTATTATTAAATGCAATGGTAAAAATAAGATAAATATTTTTAATAAAATAGAATGTATCAATTTGTGTGTAAAAAGAATAATTATTAGTGCAAATTCCGCTACAGGTGATGCGTCTTAGTTGTGTTGTCAACAGCTGGCTCAATATCAGTTGTCGTCTTCTTCATTCTCAAACATCTCGCTGTAATCTTGTGAGTGCTGGAAATCTTTCATGTCCTGAACAAACAAACGATGTGAGAATGAATAAGAATACAACTATCTTTACATGCAAGAAAGATAAGAACGGATTTTTCATAGATTTTTTACATACAACTGATAAGATCTTGTCCACTCTACTTGCATGCAATTCTAATTTTCCATAATTAAAAATAAAATAAACAAGATGCGAGAGTGATATAATTTTATATCAATTTAGCTGATTCAGGTTTAAACCACAGGCCAAAATTAAACTGTAAAGGTATACCTGAAACATGCCAGTGGCCACAGCGTAACCAGTCATGGCGAGTGTGGCGAACAATCCAGCAAGCACTTTGTTGCGCGTCGCATTCGGAAACTGCGCCTCGCGCTCCGACTGAGTGCCCTGAGATTGTTTCTTATTCTGTCTATTGTACTCTGAAATGCAATTAACACATGTTTAATATATACTTATATAATATTCATTGGAAATATAATATTTATATTGTAACTCTCAATTTGTTTTAGTGATTTTTACCAGCTTGTTTATATGCAGATTAAATTATTTATGACTTAAATAATAATTTATCCAATATCTTAACAACTAACAGTTCAAATGTAGTTTGTCATATACTAATGTTTTCACACAGTGAGATAGCAGAGACAATACCAGATAGATATTTAACAATAATTAGTTAAAATTCTGATTATTTTGTATGAAAAGTTTTACCATCAGTAACATTTCTAAAATTCTTCTGACTGATTCTTGCAACAAATCTGCTCAAATTAGCTATCCCTTTGACATGATTTGAAAGAGTTGCGTTGGGAAGAGGTGTTTTCACAAGAGGAGCGAGGTATGCAAATACAGTTGCATCAAATGAAGATGGTCTATTGCCAAAGAAATATTCACTTTCACCCAACCTGTCTGAGAGAGTCTTCAGACACTTTTCAGCTTCATTGTAAATCTGGAAAAAAATATATAAATTATTCATTACAATCTTCTTTCTGCTGGTTAGATAGCTTATCTAATTAAGATCTACCTGGACAACTACAGCTGATACTAATAGTCACATGGACTGAATGACCACACTATATTTGTCATAATAAGAAAAAAAAATACAGTCAAATTGAGAACCTCCTCCATTTTTGAAGTTGATTAAAAAAAGTGTAAAACATTTCTAAAAAAGCTTATTAGAATATGTAAAGAATTCATAAAAAAGTTATGCTAGCTAAAGTGTGATCTCTCAGTTCTAATACTTAACCTTTCAAATCTGAGTGACCACACAATTGATACTCAATGTGAAATTAAGTCAATGTTAATTGAATCATTGATAAAATCAATGTCAGAATTTATATCCATTATTAATGGTAAAGCAGTAAATCTGATGTTATGAAAGCAAAAGTGTAACTGACTGTTTATTACTTGATCACAGCACAGCCACTAAACCCATTGTGATGAAATTTGTCACATAAACAGTTGAAGAGTGTGCCATGGAGTATGCAAGTGAGAGAAACATTTTTAAGAACATAACAAAGTATATAGAAATTCCATATGTATTTAATAAAAAAATATATATTAATATTATCTAAATCCAATGAAAATACCACAATTATATTATCATTTTGATAGTTTACTGAGCATAAATAGAGATATTAAATTTTGAGAGTCATATTGACAATTGAGAATACATGTAATTAATTATCAATCCTACAATTGATTATTGAAGTTAATCTCAAATTTTTAAGTGCAGTTTCAATGAACTATTCTACTAATCATAAAAATGTAACTACCTTAAATTATGATAAAAAATGATACCTAAATTTTTTTACCATCTGATGATAGAATAATACTACTTACTGTTTTTTCAACTTCTTTCAAATCAGAATGTTCACCATATAATGCATCTATCATTTCTTTTGCTGCCCCTTGATATCTGGAGGGATAGTAAAAGTTAAAAGGAATTTGTAAGGCTTTTGCATATGTGGGTCTTGTTACATCACCATAGTTCTTCTCGTCCACCCACCACGCATACTGGTAAGCAGGGTAGAGTTTATCCCGTAAATATTGTGTGAAGGCACTGGCTTCAGCGGCTTGTTTTTGATTTAGATGAACATCTGTACTGTAATGCTGTAAATGACTTCTTGATCACTGGAGGATTCTTTATCAGGTTATGTTTTATTTAAATTTGTCAACAGCGATAATAACTTTAACTTACCAGTGATTTTAAATATTCTACAACTTCCTCGAAATTTGTCAGAACAGTTCTACCATCTCTCATAACCGGTAGGGATCCTTTAGGTGTGAAAAAAGGATTACTAGCTTCTCGAACCCTGACTGGTACGCCAATAAATTTCATATAGGTCTAGATAATAAAACAGAAAAGCAATAAAATTAATTTGCGTGCCGGTTAAAATAAAAAGAGGTTATAAAAATTAAACCTACTAAGACTTTTAAACATTCTAAATCTATAGAAGCAAGTCCCCATTCTCCGCGCCATATATCTAATTCAATATTAGCCATTTTATATTTCTGAATATTTACTACAAATACATAAAAATTAGGAACAACTGTCACATATATAATAATTCATAAATTTTTTTATATTGCACAACATGAACATCATATTGTATTATAATACAGATAAAAAACCCAAGAATAGAAGTAAGTAATAACAATTTAAAAAGTTGCCAGGAAAATGAAAAGTAAAAATTGTGTTAAAATATATATATATAACATTTGATTTATCTTTTGTTTCAGATAATATCTTCTGTTTTGTTGTATGTTTACGTTTCGTTTCTATTATGCTGGTCATCGGCAGAATATTTTAATAAGAAAACTTTCATAATCATAGAACACTATTGTGCTGCCAATCCATGGGAAATTCCACAAAATATGGAGAATTTCATCATAATACGGGGCTATATCGGGACATACACACACTCATATCCATATGTTATTTAAACTTATGAAGAATTAAGGGGATTAAACTATTACTTATAAAAAAAATATATTATTTAATATTTTATTTAATCATTCAAAACAATTATTCTACCCGTTAATCCATCCATGCTTCTCTTTCGAAACTCCTCTATTTCCACTTGATTTTGATTGATAAAAAAATCGAATTCAAATTGTATCGAATAGCGGAGCGCGAAGATACTAAATATTATCATTATTAAAAAGGCCAAGAACTTCATTAAAAGTATAACCTTGCCTTATTGCTTCCTCTGGTGACACAAGGGCTGGTTCGTTTTTTGCACAGAGGATTGGAGTTCCAATTCTACGGGAATATACTGCTGCATTCTGGCCACCATTCCATGCTGTCATTTTTGTATGTATTTGAGGACTAAATGTAATTATTCTTTTGTAAATAATTAGCATTATTTTTATTATATTAAGTTCAAGGAATGTTTAATTGGAATTGTAGAGCTATTGAAGAAAAATGTATTGGAGGGAATTTTTTTGCACGTAGGGATGTGAGCAATGAGCATATACTGACGGCAACACTGTATTGTGTTTTATTTTTATTCCTAATATAAATACATATATAATATATATTTTATATTCCTAGCTCCTCCGTGTGATCTGTCTTTATACTTATAGTTTATTTTCATTAGGTTTTAGCGAGTTACGAAGCAACTTTGTGCATAAAAATTTAAATTCAATACATGCAGAATATACAACAATTTAGCTGTGTCTTAATTTTATTAAGTGAACTTAATTGACATCGTTAATAATTTCTTTTTTTGCATTTTTGCAATAAATGCTCCTTTGATCGGAAAGACGATATCTATTTTATACTGATATAGGATCAATCACTTCAATTAGTGCAAAAATCGGAAGCCGGCCGGTGAAGAAAATTCATCATGTCTATTCAATGGACATTTATTGCTGGATATTTATACGTAGAGATCTTTCTCGTTATTATTATGATATCACCCATATTTAGTCCGAGAAAATGGTATCGTTTCTTTCGATCACGGTTATTTTCAATATTTCAAGAGCGAACCGCTATGTATTTCTACGGTCTATTGGGTATCTTGAGTCTGTTTTTATTTGATTCTATCAGAGAAATGAGAAAATATTCTATTTCAAGCGAACCTGGTCATAATCAGCTAGCTAGTGAAATGAAGGGGAATGTAAAATTATTTAGATCTCAAAGAAACTTCTACATAACTGGTTTTGCTATATTCTTATCATTTGTCATCAGAAGATTAGTTACAATGATCATAATACAGTATGAATTACAATTAAAGGCTGAAGCGATAATAAGAAAAGCTGAAGACACTGTTAATTTTGCTAAGACTACAGTAATAAAACAGAACATTCAAGATGACACTCAAAATTATGATGAAATAAAGAGTAAGTTAAATGAAACTGAGAATTTGTTGGAAAATCAAAAAGCTAGGATCAAGGACCTGGAAGAAGAAGCAACTGTATGGAGACTTAAATATGAGGAGGCAATAAATAGCTCCCGGGCACAAGGTGATAATTAAACATTTATAAAATGGATATGCTAGTCTAGGTGCTGTACTGTCCTTGTAAGGATAAGATTGAAATTGTGATATGGAATTAATTTACTCATTTATGTTTTGGAAGTTATTTATAATGATATATTGCGCTTGAAAGTTGCATTGTGTATAAAAAAATATTCTTATGTTTTATATGTGGTTGAAAAATTGAAAATATATTTATATACCTACAAATCTTATAGTGTAGTATTTCTGTTACATTTTTAAAATTAACAATCTAAAATATATGTCTTATATTTAATATTCTTTAAGTACTTAATATAATTTATAATTGTTGCATTTAATATGATTCATGTCCTAATCAAGTAATCAGGCATTAATTATATCAGTGAAAATATCTGAAATTATGATAATTGTTTGTAATTATTTTTAACGCTGCACATAGATATTGACAATATGGTATTACATAATTAAACAGATAAAGGGTTTTTTTTTTTATTGTTGATGAAAATACTACAGCCAACCACTATTTAAGTGGTTAACCTTCTCCTTAAAAAAGATGGCTTTAGCCCAAAAATGACAAATTTATAGGCTGTCCCATTACTTTTTTTCATTTATGAGACATTACATTACTACGGATTACTCAAGAAAATTGTAGATTTTTCATATGTCATAAATGCTGTGTATGAATAAGAGCATTGATTTCTCATCTATCTCCGATAGGCAGCACTTGCAAAGTTTAGATTTGGATCTATATTGAGATTTTCTCCCTCACAGCAAATAATATGGCAATGTGTGAAATAAGGATGGTAAGGTGGTATGACTATAAATATATAAAATTTGCATGAATTGATAAACGTTTTGTTACAACCACATAAAGTTAAATTTTATTATTGAGTGATATTAAGGTGTTGTACTTAGGGATAACGCAATTTTCAAGTTAATCCATAGTTAATATGCCAATCGGATAGTGGAATATGTATTAGTATTTTATTTGTTGCAAGGCAACGATGTTTTAAAAACATCAGCTTACAATTTGGAGTTTTGTTTGATGATGTGGTGTACATATTAGATGTCTCAATAGGCTATTTGACTCTTTTTTAAAATCTATTTTATATTATTTAGTAGAGGTTCAGAAACCCAGTAAAATTTGTGTTTTTTAATTCTAGTACATATTTGCTGTAAAATATCAAATTAAAAATTCAATATTTAAATAGCGCGCGAAAACGCTACTTTGACAATATGGTGCTGCAATGGGGTCGGTGACGTCTCTTTGTTGTATTCACGATTATTTTTGTCTGTAGCCATATTGACAGCTCTCAGTTGTCAATGTCAAATTTTGATTTATGATATTAAAATTGTATTATTATTAAAACTGTAATTTTTTTTCTATTCATCGACAAAGGAAAATAATATTTTCTTTACGCATATTCAGTAGCCGGTAAAAAAGATACTGATAGAAGTTTTTTTTTTTAATTACTCAAAGTTTACTGTTGTAAAAGCGTTGTATACCGTTAGGTATACCTTATTTATGAATGTGGGAATCTTTAACAGAGTCAACAGCAAAGTAAGTTTTTCTATTGTATGTGAGGTGTAAAATTATATAAAAAACGAATCCGAAGTGTAAGACGTCTGAGTCATCGTTGATTGTAATTAGAAATATATAATATAAAAAAAGAAAGTTCAAACTTTTCATTTATTCCTTCACCTTATGTGTTTACATTCGAGTTTATTTAAAAACTGATGTCTCTTTAATGTGTTGATAAAATGTTCTTTAGAACCTATACCCTTTACCAATCTAAAGAGTAAATATAAACAAACCTTAGATCTGTGTATTCCTTGCGATTTGCTCATAGCTCTTAGATTATGCACTTCAGACAGTTTTTGAATAATATCTCTTACACTATCTCAGTACACAACTTATATCAACTATAGAATTTATTTCTAAAGTTCCAATAACATATCACTCCAACCATTTTCACAAATCTGTAATGAATATCACAGAGTTGAATACACTATACTTATTTTCTCTGATCCCATCGACTATGATATGCAGATTAAGGAGGGTGACGGAATGTATTCCGAATGGAACTCTCTGCCATTGGAAGGTGGAGGGCATGGAGTGCTTGGAGCAGTGGGTGGCCGTGATGTTGTCTTAGCAGTTGTGCAACAATTAGCCTCACACCAACCGAGTCCACTTACTACTGACAGTGAGGTGATTATTATTTAATTAAGAAGTATGAAGCAGATAAATCCTGCAAAACACCATATTATATTGATCAAAAACAATTTGTACATGTGTAATATGAGTAATTGTAGTCATATGAATGATGAATGTACCAATAGGTATATTATACAGAATAACTTTATATTTAACAGAAATTTTTAAATATTAATATAAATTTCTATTAATGATATTTCAAAATTATCTTTGTATTGTTTTCAAGGTTGAGTGGGTGCTAGAAGTGATTCGTTATGGGCTATCATTGCCTCTAACAGAGCATGAAGCACTTCGAGATTGTGTTCGTGTTTGCTGTTCTTGGCTGTCAGCATTGCTGCCGCCTGCTGCCCCTGCGCAACCTCCGCCTCCAGCTGTACCTCCACCCTTGGCTGCTGAGCCTCATAGATATGCCAATAAAATCCTAAATCATCTGCATAACTTATTTGTTCCACGGCCAAATGAAAGTAAGTATTTTACAAATGCTACAAAACTAATTATATTTAATATGTATATATGTCATTAATTAATTATTTATTTTTTACAAGCATTGGCATTTATATACCAAATGGAATTAGGTAAGTCAAATAGGGGGTAATAATGTAAAAGTAACTTCTCTAAACTTATCTAAAAGAGAAGTTTACCTTAAGTGTATCTTAATCCACCACATTGAGTACAATGTTTATGGTGGCTTACAATGTTTTCTTTCACCAATCACACCAAGAAAACTTATTAATTCAAATTAAGCTCATAAAATTCAGCTGTGCTTGCCTAGATTGGAATCTGTGATTATCTCTATTAAGATTAATGTATAATACAGAGCTATCATGGAAAATTTTAAATATACAAATACAAATGAATTAAAAGTAATAATTGTATTATGCTGGAAATTTAAATGATTGCCCGTTTTGCAGGTGGCAATCTCATAAGCAAACAAGCCGTGCTCTGTCATCGGGTCCTTCGACTGGCGCGTTCGTTAGCCGATAGTGCCTCGCTTGGCCCACGTGAGTGGAGATCGCTGCTCCTTCTACTGTTGGCCGCTGCAGCGGCTCTACTAGCGCCACCCGCACCTCTTTACGGCGCCGCGGAGCAACTTTGCGAACGAGTGCTCTGCGTGCTCTTTGAAGTGTGGATACTTGCATGTCACAGGTGATCAGCACGAATAAGGAGTGATATTGACTAGGTTTTCCTATTCGATATGAGATAGAATAAGTAAACGTGTTCCTCGTCAGATGCTTCCCGTCGCCGGCGCTGTGGCGCACGCTGCGCGAGCAGTGCGTGCGCTGGCGGCACCGCGCGCCGCTCACGGAGCAGTGGGCGCGCGTGTCGCTGTGCCTCACGGCGCGCTTGCTCGCCCACATGTACGGCCCGCTCTACCCCGCCATGCCCATCGGTCGGTACACTCTCTATCTGTCTCTTTCTTCGACTACTCAGTATTTTATTTCGCATTTTATTCATAGTAGCCCATATTCATTTTATTACAAGTTTTTAAAATAGATAATGATTCATTGCAACTCTTTAAAATAAGTTAACTTGCAAAAGTTTATTTATGAAAAGGTTAATTTGAACTTTTATAATGTTAAAAATTATGTAGGTGAAGAAGATGCAAATTTGGTACCCGCGGATATGAGCGCCGAGGCGGTAACGCAGAGCTGGTACCGCATGCTGCACACCATCGGCAACCCCGTCGACCTCACCAAGCCGCATCTCATCAGCCACACTCCGGAGTTCCTGCAGGTAACATCATGTACAACTGTTATTAGTTTAAAAGAAGAAACAAACAAAAAAGTGAGTGAAGTAAATATTTCATTGCTGAGTCAGAAAATAATATAACAACCTCGGTGGTACTTTTGGGACAGCTTAACATTTATGTATCATATATCTCAGAAGTGTATATCCAACAGTATTGGATGACGGCGGAAGAGGGTCGTGAGGGTCGAGAGGGTCGCGAGGCATGGGTGGGCTCGCTCGCTCACATCTTCCACCGCGCGATGCTGGGTGTGGCCGCGCACGTCGATGCCTTCCTCGGTGAGAGCTATATTATTCTCTGGTCAGATTGGCATGGATAGTGTGTACAGTACTAGTGAAATTTGGAGGTTTTTTTTGTTTATAACAATAGTCAATACATGCAGATTAAATTTAATATATTTATTTTACAATGAAATAAATTACAATAAATTAATAATAATAATATTGTACTAAGTTTAAATTTTGTAAACATTTATTCTGTTCAAAGATTTTTTTCTTAAGTCAGTTCTTTTCTTGATCATCGTGTCGGTTTATTTTTTGATTTACTTATAATTAATCTGGTTTTAAATAAAGAACACGCTAATTATATACCATAGATTCTAGGGTGTTTGTAGTGTAGCTTAATTTATGAGTATTACCTACTTCTAATTTCAATTTCCTTGTATGGGTTTTAATTTCATATTAGTATAATATTGGTTGTTTTTTTATGCTCATTTGATATAATATGCTTTGGGTTTCCAGGGATGATTGAATTTGAGTTACTAATATTTATTTACAAAATTAACAGTTGACTGTTAAAGTTTATGAACAAAAATAACATGTTATATTTGCAATATAATAAATTTTTGTATATTCTGTTCAGTTCGCAAACTTTTTCAGTTTACTCTCCCTATATTTTACTATTAATCTGTATACCAAAGCACACTATTGACCCTTGACTCGTTCTTGGATTGATCTCGAGAGTCATATGTTTACTTTTGCTGAAGCGCATTTACTAGATTTTGTTTAAAAATTATCCATTATTATAGAGCTCCATTATCAAAGCTCCAATAGAAAAAGCACATATATAAAGTAAAAGTAAATGTACGGCCTCGAAACGTCAACGTCACGTCGCGGAAGTGGTGTGATACGGAGTGCGAGCACGGGCTCCGTATCGTGGCACGTCACGCGAGCGGTGCGGGTGGACAGGGCGCAGCACGGCGCGCTGGAGCGTGCAGGGCGCGGGGGCGGGCGCGGGCGCGGGCGCGGGGGACGAGGGCGACGTCACGCCGCCGGCGCACCGCCGCCTCGCCAAGTCCTTCAGCGCGGCGCGCCCGCGCGACAAGCCGCTCGACAAAAGTATGACGTCTCGATGTTCTCGTTCGTACATGCAATCATTTCATACAAACGCGACTGCCCGTCGAGATGACGACAGAACATTTTGTATATACTTAGTTAATAATTACTTCTTGAGAGTTCTGTATTATTTCATTCGAGTACTTGTACGTCATATAATTTATACGACTGCATTACGGCTATCGCCAAACCTTGACTATAATGATTTAAAAAATTAGTTAGAAACACGTCCCTAATATAATATGTAATATATAATTTACTATTGTAGTCGATTGCACATGTGCATGACTATCACTTGATAAAAACTAAAAACATTATAATGAAGCAGATGATAATAGGTTGAACATAACGGCCGTAGGTTTGCCAAGTCACAAATCGAATAGCCGACCAGGCCACCGAGCTTAGCCAGTAAATTAGTATTATTCAGAGCTTTGTTTTGTCGTAGTCAAATTGTTCTTTAACGTAAGCTTTCTTGATTATTTACTAGAAAATGGAATGTACATTTTTCCTTAAAATTTAGTTGTATAAGTCTGAGGCAAAACTTAGCCTATGTTAAAAGTACATATAACTGAAGCTAGATAGGTCGGACATAGCTCACAAAAAAAGGCTAACTATCCGGCTTTATTCGGACACCTGGCAACCCAAACTATAGAATTATACAACATGTTAGCGTTGCTTAGTAAATTAATCTGTCATTATCTGCTCAATTATAAGTACTACTTCGCAGTATTTGTTTTGTAGTGTTTGATATTTTTAAATACTATATTTAATATCCAAAAAAGGGAATGTGCTTTTTTTTTTTAGGTCGATTTTATTTCTTTAATTGTAAATTTATTGTACAGATGTAGTTAGATATAATTTGCACTCAACTTTTTGCTTTTATTTTGCATTTTTAAACTCACCCTTATTTAACTTATTCCAAGTTTATTAATAATTTATCCTTTAACTTGTAGCTTTTAGTGCACATTATGATATAATTTTAGAATATTCGTATTTCGCAATGTACATATCTTATTTAGTGTAATAAATTTTACTTTTGAATTTATTAAAATTGGATATTTTAGGTACACCACGGTCGTCCCTAATAGGTTTGACAAGCAGTCGACCTTCAAGCGTTGTTCCAAGTACTCCGCCGAATTCGATCACATCCCAAGGTATATACTTCCTCAATCGATTCCTATAAAAATATTTATAAGTAGTTTCTTATTTACGTAATTAAAGTTCATTACTTAATAAAAAATTAAAATTTCAGTAGGCGAAATAGAAAAGCCGCCATTGACGCCATTGCGTCCAAAAGTCAATTCTATATTCCATCTTTTTGGCGAATGGCTTTTCGAAGCTGCTCTCGTGGGAACGACGCCGGCGAACAGCAATCAACGTAAGTTATTTTAACGAACTACTTTTCAATACACGACATATTTTAAACATAAACGTATAACTTTTTTTAACTGTTATTTCAGAAAAAGCTGACGGCACGCCACCTCCGCCTTCCCTTTCAGACGCGACGCAAAAATTGAACATGCTGAGCTACCAAGCAGGTTCGAAACATTTTCTTAATCAAATTTAATTTATTTTAGAGAGCAAATGACGTAATGGTCCTCATGCGAGGCGGCTCACCACTCGTTGCAACGTACATATGAGATCTAAGTTTTTAAGGATAATTTAGGCTCGTAAAAACCTGGCGTCCTATAAATCGGAACACAGCAGTAATGTACTTGGTGCTAGATTAAATGACGAACAGGCGAATGGTTCTGATATGGCGCGTGTCGGGCAGGCCGCGCCGTGGCGCTGGGCACGCTGTGCCGCGTGATCTGCTCCAAGCAGTGCCGCGAGGAGGTGCTGGCGCCGTACCTGGCGCGCACGTACGCGGCGCTGCAGCGCGGCCTGCGCGACCCCGCCACCGCCGCCGCCGTCGTGCTGGACGCCGCCGACGTCTTCAGGTGCCGAGCCCGCCCGCGGCCTTTGGCGCCCGGCGAAACTGCACGGCATTCATTATCTTTATTCAATTCGATTGCGCAGACTCGACTTGGACGGCGTGCTAGTTCTAGTGCCGGACTTCATAACGGCTCTAGATCGCATCCTTTCCGAGCGAGAACCGAAATTGGAGTGCGGCTCGATCGACAAGCGCGAGCTGCGCAAGGCCGCCATCAGCCTCCTCCTGTCCCTGGTAGCTTTTCCCTACCACTACAGAGGACTGGCCGTACCGGAGTTTCCGGGATGCAACGAGTAGTGAGTACGATCACGATCGCTAGTGAGCGGTTCTCTCGAACGCAGTGTAGTGACGCACGACGCGTGTCGGTCGCAGCGCGGGCGTGACGCTGGGCGAGTACGCGCGCGGGCGCCTGTCGCAGGTGTGCGTGTCGGCCGTGCAGGCGGAGAGCTCGGAGGCGCTGGCCGTGCCGCTGCTCAGCGCGCTGTACCTGTGCGTGCGCCACAACGCCGCGCACACGCACGACCACGCGCCCGACGCCAAGGGTAACGACTCAACGCCCCGGTGCACAGCACAGCACAGCACGGCACGGCACATCACATCACATCAGCGATACACATCGGAACTGTTACACACATGTATCCACATTTCGATCGTTCAATAACGCACGAGCTATATTTTAATTTGCCTTACCCGCTGATAATATTACAGTAAAAATATATCAATTTGAAACGCTTTATTTGATTAACGACATAGTGATAGACAACTATAGCCGAAACAGTTAATTGTGAACAACCAAAAACCTCTTGTCTGAATTACTCCGGACTGAAAACACTTAATGCGGAATGATTATGTACCCATTAAGCGGTCGTGAGAAGAGAGCCCAATTAGCATTAAAACCCCATCACATTGGGGGTGTTTTAGCGCGGTCGGATAGCAGCGGGCCAGTAAGTGCAGACAGCTCTCAAGATGACTTCGCTGCAGACGTTAGGGAGCTTGATCCGTCTTCGCCCTTTTTTGGTAATTTAAACATTGTTTTTCCTTATGTAAGGATATATGAATTAATAATAAATAATATGTGACCATAGATATAATAATCGAAGTTTTTCATTAATTACTTACAACTTATTTATAATCTGTATTTTTTTTAATACAACCATAAACAAATTATTAAAATACACGATTTGTATGCTTTACACTTTATTTTCTGTTGTTACGGCTTGCTCGACATTCTTTTTTGTTTTCATCTCAACATCGTAAAGTATAATAATGTATTTCATTGTTGTATTTTCAGTAAATTAGTGGAAATCATTCTCTTGGAAAGCTTAGTACCTATTTTGATACTTTGTATAAAAATAAATACAATGACAATTAGTTTGATAGTTTCCTATATTTTTAATTTTATCTTTTATTTTAGGTCTACTTGTAAATTTAAGCTAAAGTTGCTTGCCTTGGGTGTTCTGAAGGATATATTAAGTATTATTCACAAACGAAGGCACGCCTTTCACGTTAACTTTTCGGCGTGCATTTGTATGAGTGACGTAGCGTGTTTACACGTCTTTATGACTGATTTCGAAGACAGCAAAAAAAAAAATGTTAGGTCATATACTTTTATCGAATGATAATATACATTTATATTGAATATGATGATATGTCCATACGCCTTTACATTTGGAATTAATCATATAGGATCGGCGCTAGTCGTCCGCGCTACCTACTTGGTCTGTCACCGTCTGATCTCGTCGTGGAAAGGTGACCTGCAAGTGTCGCTCGCCGCTCTCGAACTGCTCTCTGGACTCGCTAAGTTGCATTCTTCGAAACCGGGTCAGTTGCTCGTCATACTTTTGCATTATTTGCATACATTCGGTGAAATCATTAATAACGTATATTTTTCCATTGATTGCACGCCGTCTAGAATTCATGATCGGTAAGATTTATACGTTCTATTGGTACCGAGCTGTCGAACGGTGTTCAGTACGAAGTTGGCCAACGGATCGCTTCCCGCAGAGGCGGCCGAGCGCAAGCGCGCCGTGCGCTGGATCTGCGACTACATCGGCGTGCAGTGCGGGCGGCCGCCGCAGGCGCACTCGCGCGACCTGCACTCGTGCGTGGTGGCCGCCTACACGTGCCTGGCGGCCTGGCTGTGCGCGCCGCTGCTGGCCGACGCCGACTGCCTGGCCGCGCTGCTCGAGGTCGTCGAGCTCGGCATCTCCGGCTCCAAGAGCCAGGGTAACTTGACACTTCATGCGATGAATGCGACAAGTTCTCGCAACGTTTTTGCCTAAAATGTTGCCTATTTAGGTTGCATTGCTTGATAAGCTTCTTATTCAGAGATATGATTTTTAAAGGTAAACCTGGCGAGCCGCCTAAGATGAAGGATGAAAAGGAGCTGAAACCTGTCTCGATGAGAGTGAGAGACGCCGCCGAGTCGTTACTGATGCTGATTTTGGAACAGGTGACTCGAGACAGCTCATTAATGATTCTCCCTCTGATGGGAAGTTGTCTACATATGTCATCTCGTTTATCACATCGTGCAGGTTGGTAACAACGACGGAGGCAAATGGTGTAGGTTGGACGAACGCTGGCTAGCCGCATTGGGTCACGGAAAATTGCGACATTTCGTCGTCGATGGGAACACAATACTCTCGTTGTTGGAGGAGCCCCTCGCGAATAGTCAGGAACCACAACCTACGATCGTTGGTAAGCCTTTTTGCATGTTATGTATAGAGACCTGACATCGATCAGTATTATCTTAACTAATATATGTTGTTTTTTTTTATAGTTGCGTTGTTTTTGTACTTAGTATAACAACCGTTATTTCAAAATATTTAAACTTAATACGCAGATAAAACGCGTGGATTTTAATTTTCTATTATTTATACAAAGTGCCTCCTCTTCAGCATTGACTTGTGTATACTACTAGACAAGCTGTTCAAAAATAAATACAAAATAAATTAGTTACTAGCCAAAAATAATTATTAAATCATGTAAACAAAGTCTTTTTACGAATTTTTTTGTTCAGTGGGTACTAACCAAAACAGTCCGAATTTATTATGGATACAAATAAATTGCCGCTCGCAACAACCGTGAGCTCCTGTCGCTCGCTCGCACATGACTCAATGAGTTGCGGTCAATCGCACTGCATATAATCGAATATACATATAAGTCTATGCCGTCAGCTATAATCCGCTGCGGCTGGGGTCGCTTCGCGTGGTCGCTGAGCAGCCGCGGCGCGCCGCGCTGCGCCACCCGCGGCGCGGCGGCGTGCGCGCGCCCCGTGCCCATGCTGGAGCCGCCGCCCCGCGCGCCGCCCGCCTGCCGCGCGCTGCCCGCCGCGCCGCCCTGCGCCGTGTACGTACACGCACGAACGCACACGCACACACGCGCACGCACACGCGACGGAACGATTCTGGCTCTTCCTGATAGTCTATAATAATATTAAGGAGCTGAAGAGTTTGTTTGATAATACCGTGATGTACCTAAAACAGCACCTTAATATACTTAAACCTTTGAGAAATCAAATATTTTCATCTTTTACGCGAACGAACTTGTAGGGGTACTAGTCCCTAGCTTACTTGTTGTTACTATTCGTAGATATTTCTTGAGTAAAAGAACATTTTCTTGCTGGTCGGATCGGAATGATTTTATTTTAAAAATGTGTCGATATATATACAAAAACTAGGAATAATATTATCCAATGAAATAATTACAGTGCATATTCATAAATTCTTTCGTCCAAAGAAAACGCTTACTTTTCTACTAATAGAAAGTTACACAATTTACAATGATAAAAATAATGATTCAGCCAATTAAAAGTTATACATTACAATTGAAAATATTTTGGAAATTAAACTACGAATTAAATGTTCGATTTTTCGACCAATGACGACGCCGCAATTTCGTATGTTCATTTCGTGTGTTGACACGAAAATCCGATAGAGCGCGCTGGGTAAGCGCCGTATGCGCTTGCCGATTTTGGCGTAGTATAAATAGCTCCCGAATTTGGTTTTTAATTTAGTCGGAGCGCGTCTCTGGACGTCGACGCATGTATGAACAATAATGTAGAATGCAATTCCTACAAACTCAAGGGCAAAAGCTAGTCATGATATAAAAATTGTAACGAATCCAAGATTCGTGTCGATTTGATATGAATTAAACGCGGATGATAACTAAAAGTGTACGTAATTTCAGCGATGCGGCGTTCCCAACTCTAGACGCCGTTTTACGGCAGCTTAACGACCCCGAGGCGACCACTCTCTTTAAGCTACTGGAGCAGCAGGCCGCTATTGAGAAAAAAGTCAGAGAAAGTGAGGACAATGTTGTGAGTTCGCTTTATTCCTTTTTTCGGTTCGGTTTTCGAAACTGCTAGGACTGTGTCTTTTATATTTTTAATGATATGATTCAAAACAACAGTGGGATATCACTGATTCATAATGTGCTAGATTACTTCATTTTTATGTCCAGGTACCAGAAGAATACGTTCCACCCGATCCGGTCACAGAGTTCCAAACCGCGAGGCTGTTTCTTTCACATTTTGGATACTTGAATATTGGTGGAGATAAGAAGGTAAATATTTTTCTTTTGTGTATTCGTACACATCATTATAATTATAGACATAAAGTGAAACTGTTTGAGATTGTATTTTAGTGAAAAAATTGTGAAGGAGTATTTACTTAGTGTTAATACTTAACACACACACATAGTGAAGCGTCTTGTAGAATTTTCTTCACTGTCAATCAATTGTAACAACATTGTAGTCTTTGAGCAGTTTAAGAAATCCGAATTCGTCAGCATCCATAGTGATAGTTTAAAAGGAATGACGTCGGCTGTCGCAGGGCGGGCCGGCGCGGCTGTGCGCGCTGGACGCGCGCGCCGAGGGGCTGTCGGCGGCGCTGCGGCGCCTGGACGCCACGGGCAGCCGCGCCGCGCTCACCGTGCACGTGTTCTACGCGCGCGCCGGCCAGACCCGCGCCACCGACATCGTGGCCAACGCCGCGCAGCACGGCGCCGTCTCTCCCGCCTTCGTGCGGATGCTGCGCGGGTACGTTCGCGAGGGCCTCGTAGTTTGATGAGCCGGTGTGTCGGAACCTTATTTGAATCGTTGGTGTCGATGCGCAGATTGGGCACGCCGGTGCGCGTGCGCGGGCACGCGGGCTGGAGCGGCCACGTGCGCAGCAGCTACGACGCGCAGCCGCCGCGCGACGAACCGCCGCCGCCGGAGCCGCTGACGCCCAGTGTCTACGATGGCAGGGAGCAGGTGCGTATACGGCAACTTTGTAAGAACTATACGGGTATAGAGAACGATCGTGTTCGTATGAATACTCTTTATTATAAAGCTATTAATATATATATTAATAAAGCGTTTTATTTTATTTGGTGGTAGGGCTTTGTGCAAGCCTGTCTGGGCAGGTACCACCTACTCTTCAGATATTCTACCGCCAAACAGCAGTACTCAGTACTGTTGTGTTTCGGTTTAATGGGTAGTGTAACTGCAGGCACAAGGGACACAACATCTTAGTTTCCAAGGTTGGTGGCGCATAGGCGGTGTAAGGAATAGTTAATTTTTCTTACAGCGTCACTGTCTATAGGCGGTGGTGACCACTTGCCATCGGGTGGCCGTCTATTTGCCCGTCCGCCTATCTACATAAAAAAAATAAAAGTTTTATATGGATTATACATGTGAATTATTTTATATGTGCCAGGTCCTGTACTGGTCAGATTCGACGGATGAAATAGCATTCGTGGTGCCGTCGGGATACGAACTGAGCGAAACCGACGATCAAAGCGACAGCATGAAGTCCGACGTCGATGGCTCCTGCTGCTCGGTCAAGTAAATATAGTTTAGATTTGATCGATTGATTATACGAATTTGATTGTAATTTTTAATCATATAAATACATTACAAAAAAGCTAACAGTTAATCTGGGGTCCTAAAATAACAGTTTTGTGCAGAGATCCTCGAAATTATAACTCTCGAATAAATTTACTATGCCTCTTTATTTTAAAATTTGATTCGACGAAAGATAACTTCTAAAGTATTATTTACCAGTTCACTTTTTAAATAAAAGGAACATCATATTAAAGATGTGGAATTTTGTGTCATTATCGACAATCGTCAACCCCGACAGCCGCGGCTCGTGGTGGGACGTGTCGGGCGAGCGCGACGACCGGCGCGAGCGGCCCGACAAGACGCGCGCGCTGTCGCTGGAGCTCGAGCGCCCCGCGCCCGCCGCGCCCGCGCCGCCGCCGCCGCTCTCCGGTGAGCCGCCACACCGCGTCACCGTTGCGGGTCGCATGTGCACCTGATGATCTATCTGTACGTTTTCATTGTAGGTAGTGGAAGGAGAAACAGAGATTTTACGCCGAAGATTCTCATCATTTGGTTGGAAGATTTCGAGGACCATCTGAATCTGCCGATAGGTAATCATCATTTTCATACGCTTATCGACCGATAAACGCTCTATGGGTGCCTCCCGCTCCGTCCGAAAGGAACGACATACGAGAGAATGATACGTCGGTGCCTCCAGACGACCTGGTGCGCTACTGCGAGACGGGCGTGCCGTGGCGGCGGCACGAGAGCAGCGCGCTGTGCGTGAGCAGCGCGCGCGGCGGGCTGGCGCGCGTGCGCGTGCGCGCGGGCGGCGCGGGCGTGCTGGCGGACGGCGCGCTGCTGGCGCCGCGCCTGCTGCCGGCCGCGCTGCGTCGCGCCGCCTGCTTCCTGGCGCGCCGAGCGCGGCTCAACACCGACCTGTGAGTGCCGCCTCGAGCTGGCGTGACTCGACACACGGACGCAATATTGACCTCCACGCGTTTCCTGTTTCAGATACCAACCTCCGCACGTCCGAAGACGACATCTCATACAGGATATTGCGCAGCAGTATAAGAAGGATTTGACCGAACCGGAACTATTGGAATCTTTATTCAAAGCGCCGTAATGCTTCGATATTATTCTGATGTTATGGTTTATGAAAGATTCGGAGACGAGAATACAATGGAATAAATCATTACCGTTGTTTATACGTCCTTATGTATACGGATGGAATTTCCATTTCTATTATTTTAACAGTATTTTACCCTCATTGCTAAATTCTATGCTCTGCTTTTAAAGCGTGGCAACTTAATTAATAAATAATAAACATAAGGAAAAAAATACACATACAAAATCATTATACAACTGAAATTAAATTTGGTGATACAATTGACAAAATACGTAACAATGCACCAGAAAAAAATCTCACTAAATTTTAACAGACTGTTCACCGTAAAGACACCATAAACGTAATACTGATTCACTTCACAGCAAAAAAAATCACCATAATGTGTAATATTTTTCAGATCAAGTATTAGCATATTACTATAGATCTGCAAATATTGTTTTTTAAATTATAATCGTAATTTTAAGACTGAATCTAATTTAGATGTTAGTGAAATTATTAAATTTAAAAATATAACATTCCAATATGTAGATATATAAGTATTACATTATTTTTTTTTTTAAATAAATCATTTGCAATTGTATTTATTTAAAGCCTATTTATTAAATGTTTTAAATGTAATTATTGTTTTTTTATTAATATCCTATTCTGTCGGAAATCGAGGTAGTAGATAAAATGTGTGAATCTCAATCTTAAAGGAACGCCCAGTTGACTTCCACTAAATTAAATTCACATTTCATCCCGCGCTTTACCGCAATCGACAAGTTGCGGTTGTCGGGACGGAGGACGAATGTCAATAGTGAGTGAGTCGCCTCCGACGACATAATATTAGAACATCTCATCGCAATAGATCGTTACAATGGAAACACATTGTAATGATGAGATGTTCTATTTTATACATGTATGTTCTTTTCCTAGTCGGTAGAAATAAAGATTAGCTGTAATTTAAATTCTCATTTTTATAAAAATAACAGACATCGTCTTCATTTTACATAGAAAGTATGTGCAGTATTTTAATCTGCAAGTAAATGATAAGTAATAATAAAGTATTTACTATTATACATTAATACACGCGACCAGTCAATTTTTTTATATACCAAATACTAAATCCAGATATGTCCAAAACTTTTATTCTCAGAGCTTGTAAATTGTGCAATATATATATTGTCAATATTGATTTAATGTTAAAAAATGCAATAATTTGTAAATTGTAGTTAACTAAGTAAATTCAATTCTCAAATTGTAATTATCATAATTTCATATGAAAGTTTATAATTTGATTGAAAACTTTGGACGTTTGAGGTGTCCTGTGGATTTGTTCGTTTTTAGGTTATTTTCCTTTGAATCCAGTTATCCCCTCATATTTTTGTGTGGTGGTGATTATTTGTAACTTCGAGTAGGTGAGTGAACCTTGGTATATTGTTGGCCAATACGGCCATGGATGGAGATGAGCGATTGAAGCCCCCCGATAACGGGGTGGTGTGTACGAATGTGAGTCTTCTTTTGTAGTTCATATAATGAAATATATTTCATTTCATGACTTAAAATTTTAGTCTTTTTTTTCCTTTACACTTGTAGTTAGATTTTTTTTCCCTACTAATATTTTCCATTTCCTACTAATAAATTTATTTTTATTTTTTGTATGATACCGTTGTCTTGTGATGTCTGTGTCGTCATTTTATGTTATCTGTTTTAGGTGTCCTGGAACAAATCCCTGACATTTTTCAAAGCTAAACACCGAACACTTTCCCTGCGTGTTACTTTCATATAATGTCGTAATTGGCCAAATACGTCTCACAAACAAGAGATGTGAATTCCATTAAAGAGGAAAAAAAAGAAAAAGTTTATAATTGCGTTAAATCTATCCTAACAATGATTAATTTACAGTACCTAATTTTATATAACTAAACAATTTTTTCTTAATATTTGTGTTTGCTTGAATTTTTATTTATCTATTTAATTTTTTTCGAATTTATATTAACTTGTGCTTTTCGCACTTTTAATACTATATTGTTTACTAATGGATAATTAATTGGATTATGTGTTTGTTGTGTTCATTATTGTGTTATTGTACACTTTCCTAAATAATAATTAAATAAATAAATTATAATAGTTTTCTATGACGTAGGTACCAAGCAAAATGACGACGATGTCCTGACCGATATCGGTCACGGCGCCCATTTTCAAGAAAGATTAGCTAACTGCTCAGGACATTATATACATTACAGTATTATGTCAAATGTATGCATGCACTCTCTATATCATCACTCGCGATCAGTCGGGACATCTATCTGACACGACAAAAGTGTACAGGTACCAATGACTATGTGGTTTCCGAGTGTTTACACCGCCAACTTCTAAACTTGGGCTGAAAAATCTAGTAAAATTTTATCGGTCCGACCCGGTATTTGACTGCTAAATCTGCACCTTTGTGCCATTAAGGCAGTATGGAATGTAGCTACATACATCCTTATGGAACCTCGTATTATTCAAGTAAACTTCTAAGATTGTTTGCAAAGTTTATGAAATGCCTTAAAAGTCATATTCTATAAAACCTTTACAGATTATAATAATTAGAGAACTATAAAAATTTAACATTCTACATTTGATTATGTTGTCAAAAATTCAAATTCGATAAACATGTTCATTTAAAATTTACAATTTTGTAGACGATTTAGGCATTTGTGTTTTATAGAAATATTTTATATTTTCGCTAAAACTAACATATTATGTTTTTTTTTTTCGTTAAATCTATGTGTTCACAGTCATGTTAATAAATCGTGTTAAAGAAGAAGACGAAAGTGTCAACGAGAACGGTACCGTTGATAAAGGCCACAATTTGGAAGAATATCAGACAGCAAATGAACTGTACGACATTATGACCCAAAATAATCCTCATAATTTGAACGGTTAGCACAAATTGTATTTATAGGTTCTTTATAAATCGAGCTGTATATTAACTGAGGACATAATTAAAATCGATTCTCAATTGGGGTTCGATTTTATTTTGGTCTCCAGGCAATATAAAATAATAAAACTGATTCTGTAGATTGGAGGAGAACAGCACCAACAACAACTAATAAAAGACAATGAGATATAGAAATAGTTAATTAGTAATTTTTAATTATTTGCTGTATTCCTGACATCCCGCTAACATACATCTAAAGCTTTATCACTCAACTAAGACACGGAACTAAGAGATTATAATACTAATTTATTTCTATTTTGTTAAATTGATTTGAATAGTAAAATTATTTACAGTGTTGAAAAGTGAAGCACGCGATTTAGTTATTCTATATGAAAATATAGATGTGGGTACAAAACTGATATCCAGCACCATTAATAAAGCATCAAATCAATATGTAGAAACAGTAATATACAATGATGATCCTGACTCTGAAGATTCTGATGTTTGTGAACTTTATAGCAATGAGGATTTAAAAAATATATTTGCTATAAACAATGAGAGAATAGATCTTTTGAGTAACATACCTTCATTTGAAAATTCACTTTGCCAAAAATTTGGTAATCAACACATGAAAACATCAAATTTTTCTAATGAATACGAAAAACATTTTCTATTTAATGATCCATTTATTAAAGAACAATTACAAAGCTTACATGCAATGACTGCTTCTAAACAGTCCGATAGTGCAGTTCTTCCTATGTCATTATTAGATTACATTTGTTGTAAACGCGTCGAAGAAAACTATAACTTTTATATGGACAATATAATCAATTATGTTCAAAATACCATAGAACAGTTAAAGCGTATAAGTAACGGGGATTACTTAACTGACAGAGTAAAAGAGAAGTGGAGAGAAGTTAAAGAAGAATTTATCAATAAAACAAATAAAAATAATAAACATATACCTTTATCAAGTACCGACAATAGCCCATTGCCAATTGTGGGAAAATGTAGCGACCAAGTATTCTTTACTTGGGATGAAATAGTACATTCAGAAATGGATATTAGATGTCTGTCAAAAATATTGGAGAAAAAAATAATTGTAGAAATACCAAAATTATTATGCGGTTCTTACAAGCTATTTACCAAGCGTTGTACGGATAATCTCACTTTAAGTTGCAAAAGAACAAACAATCGCGTCACTCATGTGATTAGAGAAAAATCAAGTGTGGATATCTTGGTAAATTTACAACGATCTGAGACTGGGCACATGAATCGTAATATTAATTCCGTTATAGTTTTGCAATCAATTAGACCATCTCTTGCAAGAAAAGGTAAATATGAGTACACGTTACGTAGAAAAGTTGTTAACATAAAAGGGTATTTATATTTAATTTTGCATATTTTCAGAATCTCGTGTACACAACTATGTTGCCTTACGTCTTAAGGAAATAGAAAGTAACAAAGAAGAAAATCTAAAAATTATTGAGTTAGATGATAATGATAATTCCATCATCCAAGAAAATGACAGAGTAAAGAATGCGAGAAACATCAATACAGAATTAGACTACGTATTTTCTTCACGTAATGATAGCAAGTTCAAATCAGATATGAGGTGTTCTTTAACACCTTCTGATGAGCTAGGTCGTGCTATGCATCGATTAAATATACAATCTTCAGTGTTAGAAGAGAACGAAGATCATTCCATTAAGAAAAAAAGGTCTCCTACGAGAATTAGAATAAAATCACCGTATGAAAATAAATCATTTGTTTTAGATGAGAGAAAGAGAAAGAGACTCTTAGAAATCCGAGAAAGAAGAGAAAAGAAAAAGTTAGCTATGAATGAAAGTTGCAAAATAACGAAACACAAATTTGTTAAAGGTGCTGTAATGGCCCAATCTTCGAATTCTGTTACAAAATTATCGATTACAAATAAATCTTTTTATAATTCAATATATGGACATAATAATATTGCAAATAAAAATTTTAATAAAAATGTTATTAATGAGCAAGAAAAAGACCCTAATCTAACCTTAGACATTGAAGAATGTCATGAAGAATATAAAAAAGCACAATCCACACTATCATTAGGTAAAAATGGTCAAAAATATATTAATCGAAGTTACTATTTAGATGATGCAGATACAGAAATAATGTACTTACAAATGAAACAAAATAATGATGAAGATGATACAATTGAAATTTTAACACCATCTACATCGGTATTATCAAGTGATGTTGGTGCTAAGCTTTCTGGGTTTAGAAATTTTATAAATCTATCTACAACAGACTTTAGCGGCACGGATACTACATCAAGCTTACACCAAAATACTTTGTAAGTAAAATATTTACTTGTGTTTTGAATATTTTTTGTTATAGTATACATTTTAACAACTTGTTTTATTAATAGACTCGAAAATTCACCTGAATATGTGAATAAACAAAATAGTTGCCAGTTATCACCACATTTTACGGAAGTGTTAGTACCCAGTAATACACCAAAACAAAATGATAGTAATAGAATTGAAAAGTGTAAAAATATTACTATGTCTGTTGAGTGTAGAAAAAGTATCGATAAAATATATGATTTGATGAAAAAAATAACTGTGTCTCCAATATCACTTGAAAACAAACAAAATGACATTCAAATTATGAATAATATTCAAGAAAAAGAAGTGATATCTGAAGGTATGGAAAATGTTACAATACAAGAAAATGAAAGTGGAACTAGTTTTAAACTTCAGTTCACGTCTTCTAATCCCAGTAGTTTTGGAAACGAAAATAGAAATTATGTATTTGAAGCACAAAGAAAATTTCCAACCAAGAAAACTGAAACTAGTGCTACGATTGTTCCTAAAGTGGTTATTAGTTCAAAATTTCAAACTGATAAGGTGGAGCAAATAGATCATAAAACAAAGAAAGTAAACAAAAAGGTTGACTCTAAACTTGCTGATAATCCTTTAAGAGCTATTTCTCAATTACTCCATGAATTTGATAGTGTCCAAAAAACAAGATATAAAAATGGTAAAGAAGTCAAGTCACTTAAAAAGAATGACAATATTACCGCCACGTCACGTCGGTTTGGATTAAAAGTAGCATCATGTGAGGAAAAAAATATAAAGCGCAGTGAGCAAGGCAATTCTCGTTTTTTTAAACCACTTAGTCCGACAAAAGATTTGACAATATCTCATCTAAAGCCAGGAGAAGAAAAAACTGTGCATAAAAAGAAATTAGCCGATATTATTGATGAAGTTAAGGAAATGAGAGGAGAGGCTGTACGAGGTCCTTCAAAACGACCGATTTTATCCTCCAGAATAGACAATTTAGCGCAGCCGAAGAGATCTTATGTTAAAGCTCATCATGACGATTTTCAAAATAGATATAGTAGAAATACAATACCTAAAGTACAAAAGTCACCAATAGCTTCCGTATTAGTTCACGAAAAACCTAAGAGAACAAATTACAAAAATAAACACAGAGAGGGTATCGAAATAGAACAAAGACTAACAAAAGAAATAAAAAAAAATGGACCATCTTTAGGTGCGTAAAGGTGAATTTTTCCCTAAAGTCATACATATCTTATCATGATCACTATAAAACTTTTAATGAGTACTTTGATAATTATGACATTATTACAGAGAAACCTCGACGAGCACACTATAAGAGTCCAGTGAGAAATGAAAAAAGCCCAACGATGTCAGCGAATAGATTACCTAATAACTGTAACGATAAAAATGCTACTAATTTATTGTAAGAAATCTGCTTATAGGATTTTTAATTTCAATACTACATACCTACTCAAAGTAGCAGTCAAATACAAAATTAAAAGGAATTCTTTATCATGAACACTGGTTGAGCAAGTGTTAATATACATATTTTATTTTAGAAATAAAAACATGGTAGCTGTGGAAACATATGTAAAAAGTCATTTTGAACGAGTTTTATCAACACGAAATCAAGGCAATAAAAACATTGTACATAAGTCTCGAGTTCCTCTGATACCTCTTGATATTGATATTGGTAAGTAACTCTTAACTTTGGCGTATTGATACAATATTTTTACACAAACTCTAGCCAGTGTTTATACCCGACAAACGAAAAGCAATGTTCATCTTATAATTGTATGTCCTAAAATCTTCTGTACATTTAATTTGCGTTACAGGTGTAGTGGGAAGAAATTGATTAAATAAAACTAAAGTTCAATAAAATTATTGCAACAAACTCTATATATTTTTTCATGAACACCACCATCATTAAATTATTCATATCATGATGTAAGTGACATAATGTTTTTGCCGGGTTATTTATTTTCAACCTATCAAAAGATCCAATTAGAAAAAACAAAATGATATTATATCCAAAGACTATTATATACATATATATCAGATTCTTTGGCTGAAAACTTAATTTAACGTATTTAACGTAACTTTAATACAATTTTTTTAAAGAATTAAATAAACCTTCATGTATAAAAACGTTACTTACTACTCCAACTCTTTGAAAGAATAAATTTTGATTGGGTTCCTCCCAAGAATTGTCGAAATTAATAAAAAGTTGTGCTGACAAATAAAAAACAGCTAATAACATTAATTATTATATATTATACCGTGAGAATATATTATTGATAAAAAAACTAGTTAGTATTCGTTGCTGTTTGTTGTTTTCACTATGTTGTTCTTTGTTCTTCAATATAAACATTTCCATGTAGACCCTTATTCTATCCACATGAAGCTAGTTAATTAGTCTTTTACGGGAACAAATTAAGATATTAATGTCTTTGATAAGGCATCAGTATTCAGTATTTAACAGTACTTAACAGTGCACCAATATATGTTTATATAGAACATTAAAACATGACCAAGAATGGACACTTTTTCTGATAAAGACACATTTGTTTCTCGTATAAATATTTTTTACTTCATTAGTTCATCTCATCTCTCAGTCGAAGGACGTCCACTGCTGGACATAGGCCTCCCCCAAAGATCGCCACAACGACCGGTCTTGTGCAGCCCGCAATCAACGGCTTCCCGCGACCGTGAAGGTCGTCGGACCACCTTGTGGGGGGCCTACCCACGCTGCGTCATTAGTTACGTTAACAGAAATTATAGTATACTCAGCCTCCGACAAGATTTTAAATAAATAAATAAAATTAACGGAATAATTCTCTACATGAGAGGGAGAGATATCCATTCGAAAAAGATTTCCATATAAACTTCTTCTTCAGTCTTCGTTAGGTTGAACAAAATCTTTAATGTCTAATGAACTCTTTGTCTTCAATGAGCTAACTTATTTGCGAAGTGCGAAGGTGTGCAGCAGTTAAAACACACTCAAATATTGGTTCAGATGATTTAAGTAAAGTTTTTACATTGCTCCAATACTTCAAATATTGACTGTGTCGTTGGTCTAGTAGGCCACTAATTCTCAGTATCTGGGTTCAAATCCCAGGTCGGGCTGTGATAAAGACTGCACCTCTGTTTGCTAATTTTAGTTGGGTGATTTCCCTTAAGATTGATCACTTCTTACATTAATAAATAGTATTTATCATTCCAACCATAATTTTAATTATATTCTTTTCTGATTTTTGTTCTACAGCGTCCTTGACATCATCTCCTATTGAAGAAGAATCTACAAGTCTTGGAAATAAATTGCATAAAATGGTAAATGCTAAGATAATTCCGCATTCACTGGTTTTGCCCCCTTTTTCTGAATATAAGGAGAATCCATCTGAAACAGATAAGGATGAAAAGGTGGAGTCAGTTGAGCACTTATCAAAACGGAGCACAACAATATCAACCGATTATCTTGTTGATATATTTGAAGACAAAAATATCGTTACAGCTGTGGAGTGTGTTTCGAAAGAATATAACAATGTTAAAATAGATCAAACTAAAAATGACGATGTTAACATCCAGAGTTCGGAAGAACGTAACTCATACAATGTTTTACAAAAACTAGAAAATGCCTTATATCGTCAAATGTCTAATGGAACGTTTCAAAAACGGTTGAGGTTAAAAAATTTGACTTTAACGCCTAAACAATCTATGCAGCAGGTATTTCTTCTACACTCTGGGGACGCAGGCTCTTTAATTGTAAAGTCAAAAATATCGCAAAAACTAAACTTCTCTCAAACTGACATTATACCAAAATTCGATATGCTTCCCGTTGTATCCCCTGATTCAATAAATATTTTACCTATGCAAATAGCAACCGTAGGTTATGTTTTCCCCTCATATAATTTTTTTAAAAATAAATTAAGTAGTAAAAGTAATATTTTGGAAAATAAAGATTTTGCAACTAGTTTGCAAATAACAACGTCTAAAAATAATAGTTGGGTGGACAAAAGTGTTGACTTTTATAAGGAAAATAATGAACGACAAAGCTTGAAACAGAATACTGATCAAGGTATTGATTCGTGTAATGTTAACATGGGATGTTCAAAAGAATCTTCTAATTTGCTAAATGAGAATACCGGACAGCCAGAAATTAAGCAAAAAGGTGATAAAATCGAATCTGATGATGTAAGAACAAAAAATTGCGACAGTATTAATAATTCCACGTCGCTGGATTTACTTGTACGGCTTTTAAATGAAATTAAAAAGATAACTACTTGCCAATCAAATTTGGTTACAGCCGTGAACGACAACGACACGTGTGGCGATAACAAAGAACTAAAAATAATTCTTAACAAAGCAGGTGCCCTAGACAATTCTTTAGATCAAAGTGTAAAAGATTCTATTTCTATTTCTTCTCTTGAAAATCAACGTTATATACACCCCAGCAATTTTTCATTGTATTTGCAATCCAATGTTGATGATTACTTACATAAATATAAATTCACTCAAGATATTAAAAACAACAATGTGAATGATATTCAAGCTCTGCTCGTTGATAAAGAAATAAATGTTCAAAAGTCACTTAAACAAATCATGCACACATTTACAGATGTTCCATCTCGATTTTTTCCTAGTAAAGTTAATCGTAGTACCCATATAAGTTCTTTAATTGCTATGGTTAACAAGACATCTATTGAGACTGTATGTTCATTTTCTGATTGCCACGTATTGTATTCAAATTCTACATTTAATAATATTAAAACTTGGCCGTATGTAAACAAAACTCAATCACTCACCTCATCAATATGTAAGAGAGAAAAATTAGAAGAAAATATTAAAAAAACAAATAAAACGAAGAATATTCTGCAAGCGTCTCGCGTACAAGTAATCCCTAACAAGAAAACTAGTCCGGAAGCAAATATACATGATAAAAGTTTTAATACGCTTCAAGAATTCAATCCTCTGCTAAGAATGAAAAGAGATGTGTTGGTTACAGTATATTCAATCCTTGTGTTTACTGTTTTCGCTGCCTTAACGATTCCCGATATTATATCTCATTCGTGAATTTATAATACACGTACACATTTTTGTTTTGAAATATAATTTAATTATTTAATTCTTCTTTTATTGTTAATTTGTTTGTTAGCAATTGCATATTTACTATTTTATCTAAAATACTCTACTTGCTTCGCTTTATATTGATAAATATTTTAAATATTACCTTAAAGTAGAATTTGAAAGCTATCTTTCGGTAACTTTTTAATTTACGTTAAATCGCCTCAAATCGTTGCTTAAAACATAAACATGTATAATTCTGAGATTAACAGTTATATAAACGCTTTAAGAATTAGTGGACTGACTGAAGATTGATAAGTAATTTTGTTGATCAGATAACTGTAATTTAAAAAAAATATATGTGAAATCTTTTACCTTAGAATATACCTAGTACAAGGACAAATGTTGGTTTTTAATTATTATGTAACATAATTGACAAGCAAATACGAAAAAAATCACGATCTCTGGTATATTTGTAAAGTAAAGTATAATAAGTACATATATTACAAGATATTTTATTAATGTCGTGCTTCAGGTATCTTTCTATTTTTGGGATGGACCAATAATAGAAAGATACCAAAAATAAGATCAAAGGTGTCATAAAAATACATCAACTTAAATACTTACATATTAAAAGAGCACAATAGATTGAATTAAATACTCCCAACAAATAAATGTATTTTTAAAAGGAGTTTTCAAAAACAAAATATATACACGGTTTACGGTCCTGTTTCTACTCTGGGCTATTTCAGCCGATATCAATACGATATTTGTCTTCCAAAAGAGAGCTAGTCGCGCAACTTTACCCTAAATATTCATTAGAAAATAAAGGTTCTGCAGTTGCTTGATTTGAATTTGCTTTTATAGTATATTTATTTTTTTTACAATGTGTACTTCCTCTTCATCATTTTTATTATAATTATCAGTGGGGTAAACTCTGCAATACCACAATCGGGTGGTTTAATACTCGTAACTTACAAAGTACAAATCAATGAATGTTCGGCTGTTTGATGCAATACCCTTGACTGTTCTAAGAGGAAGAGAAATGAACAATAACATACTATCATGTCAATGTCAAAAGCACATGTTTAATGACTACCGATACAATGTCACTTTAAAAGTAAAAATGTTAAATTGTAAACAAAACAACCCATGTATAATGTATACTGTTTTTCTATGGGATTAGCAACTGACATCATAAGATTAAAGCGCTAAATTAATGTAATAAGTTTTATTAAATATGGCTGCAAAAATCAAGGTACCAAAGGTATACTATAAATTTTATCTAATTCTATTTACCTTTTATAATACTAATGTAAAATAAAAAATGTGTGTTTAAAAATCTCTTAACAAGTGTAATAAATTTTGTTTTATTCAAGCGGAAAAAGCAAGTGGTTGAATTCACAGCTGATAACATAGATAATACAGCTCCCGTGAAAAAGATTTTGGACGAATTACAGCAAAAGAATACTCAGGCCTATACGTTTTATTGTCACAATGTGAAACAGAGACACACTACTCAGAAGGCATTACAAAATTACCACTTTGTTGTTCCTGGTTACCCATTAAACAGTTTCGATGACGACTGGGATGGAGACCTAAATGTCGATTATTTTGAAACATTTCCATATAAATGCTTACCTCCAAAAATGATAACGAAAATAAAGAATATACAGAAAACTGATCCAGTTACTGATCTTATGAAAAATAAAGTTGAATGGCAGCGAGGATGTCGCAATCTTAAATTAACAGCGAGTAAGTGGATGAATAAGATGGCCCAGTGGTTAGAACGCGTGCATCTTAACCGATGATTTCGAGTTCAAACCCAGGCAAGCACCACTGAATTTCAAGTGCTTAATTTGTGTTTATAATTCATCTTGTGTTCGGCGGTGAAGGAAAACATTGTGAGGAAACCTGCGTGTGTCTAATTTCAACAAAATTCTGCCACATGTGTATTCCATCAACATGCATTGGGGCAGTGTGGTGGAATATGCTCCAAACCTTCTCCTCAAAGGGAGAGGAGGCCTTAGCCCAGCAGTAGGAAATTTACAGGCTGCTAATGTAAAAAATGTAATGTAATGTAAATTTTTTGCATGTATAAATATTAAGATATTGGCTTATTTGTTGCCATGGTACTATTTAAAAAAATATTTGTTATAAAGTCCTTACTAAGAATGTGGGGTTTGTGCTTCATTCTTATTTTTTCATAATCAAATATTGTACTTTTTAATGTCTTTTTTGGATTTAGTGCTTTGTTTTAATCAGTTTGATGGTTATATGTGTGTGTGTGTAAAATTATAAATTCATTGAAACTAAGTAAAAATATGTTACAAAATTACATTACATTTACATGTTACATGGTCATTGGTAAATAAAAAGGGTAAATGAATAATGAAATTTGCTATTTTAACAAAATTTACTACTTGCAAATGATATGGGCCAAATACAAAATAATTTATATGTTAATACATATAAATTAATTATGTCCATAATACACTTTAAATAAAAAACCATTTCTCAGCTTTCAGTAACATGATGCAAAAGTATGAGAGTTTGAATGAAGAAGTTGTGCAATGTCCAAAGCACATTGTAGAAATGGCAGCTCACCTGGACAGTGATCCAGATACTTATTTTAATAGTTCATATAATTGGTATTATGCTGGAAATGGAAACCTGCAGATTGTCTGCATTGATTGGGTAGATTATTTGCTCCACAGTGAATTCACTTTAGTTTGTAAGTATGAAATAGTCTATGTATATATACATATCATTATTTTTCATTAAAAAACTTGCCCAGCATAAAATTACAGAAATTCATGAAGTCCTTAGCACTTTAGATCTAAAACTATGTGTTAATACTTTAAAATATATCAATTTTATTGTTTTAGAAGGTAAATATTAATAACAATAATTGATTTCAGATTTATCAGAGTTTAACAAAAATGAGCTACTTATAAATCCTGAACATATAGCTTCTTTTGATTGTGGTGAAGATAACTTCATATTTGAAACTATTTGTTCACAAAATATTATTGCACTCAGAACAAAATATAAGATCATCATACTAAAAATAATTTCAGACGATTTTCAAATAAAAATAGAAAAAGTAAAATGTTCTTACTCAGAATTACCATATTGTAGCATTACTTTTGATAATCATCATAAGAACATACTATATGTTACAACATTGGATAATAGATTGAAAATTATCAATCTGGACAGATTAAAAGCAAGGAGTGTTGATTTAAAATGTAAAAGCACATCATCAATTGATAATTGGAATACTGTAATAGGCTCTGGTAGAGGTTTCTATACACATGTAAAAAGAAATTCAATTTCAATTTACGATAAACGATCTAATGATCATGTCTATGTTTGGAAAGATGTAAGAAGTATAACAGACGAGATTGCATGTAACGATATTTGTTTAGCAAGACATTTTGAAGGTACATCCTCATTGTATTTTGCTACAGATCATCATCTCTTCTTAATGGACCTAAGATTCTATCAATCTTCCAATTCAAAAGTTGTGCAAAGATGGACCCACGGTATGGAAAGTGTGCCAACATATTTATCTTATTGCAACTTCGAAATGAATAAAGACATTATATGTCTTGGTAGTCAATGGTGTGAGGATATGTGTTTAGTACCTAATTATAATGATAGATTAATTAAAGAAACTTATTCCGGAGGTGTTACTGTACCTTTTCGCCCCCCTAGCATATTAAACACTCTTAATAATGCTAAACAAAAAATGTTATGCCATGATTTCTATAATCCTATAGATGCTAGGCTATGTACTGCTATAACTGGTGTACTAATAATGGAACAAGGAGAAAAATATGACATTCTCATGCAGAACTCATTGGGAGATATATCTTGTCACACATTATTTCCAGAACATATGGAATTATTTATTGATGATGATAGTGCTCAAAGTTTACACAGCTGGAGCGAGCCCTTTAAGCTAGAGAATAAAGAATTCGAAGTTTCCTCTATCGAAAATATTGCAAGTGTATGGAAACAATTGAAAGTATCTGATGTGTTAGAAGTGGACGGTCTAGTCATAGCAAAAAAGAGATTCAATGAAGAGGATATAAAAGATGTGTTTGATAATGAAGAAATTGACAGTGGTCTTCAAGAGGCTTGGGTAAAGGCCCCAAATGAAACTGTCGTCGACGAGTCCTCCATGGCTCTAAAATTATATTTTTCTGAGGATGAAGAAACCATTTCCTAACTTAGTTATAATAAATTTCATAGGTTTTTTTATGCTTAAGCATTACTCTAATAGTAAATGATAGTCAGCGTAAATTTTTATACTCATGTATTTATTGTATTTACAAAATAAAACAATAACTTTCATTAGCAAGTCTATAATTCCTACCTAAAAACTAAGCCAGTAATATTAGCAAGTAGTAACTAATCAGTTTCACATCAACAGACATTCACGCACTTAAATCATTAAACAAGCATTGGCATATCCTCTAAGTACGGAAATTATATTCATTTGGCATTGTCTTATTAGTAGTTAAAAGAAAAGAAAATAGTTTTTTTTTTTGTGTTAACAGGACATAGTTATAATTTTTATAATAAATAGTAAACTCAAATGCAGAGAATGGCAGGGAGAGATCCAAATAATATAATTACATAATAATAATGTAGTATTTATATATGAAGCTGCAAGATGACTTGAATATTTTTTACTACTCAGGATTCCTCTGTTCCAGAAACTGCAAAGAAAAATAAGTTAATATTTTTGTTTATCATTTTATATCATACATACTATATACATAAAATACTCGAGTTTAATGAATCCATGGAGTAGTTTCCATCAACGATTTCAGTACACTCACAGTACGTGTACGTGTGTGCACATGACGTCACAAACCGAAGAGCTAGCGGCGCGTGAAGGGTCGCAGCCAGGAGCCGGTGAGTGGAGTGTCGGAGCGGTCTCGCTCGCGCTCCGCCATCTGCTCCATAAGTCGGCGCTGGTTGTCTCGGAAAGCGGCTATGGGGTCTTCGAACTGGCTGTAGTAGCGCAGCACCTCACGCACGTCCGCCACGTTCGACATTGCGATCGCTGAGATGCAATTATTTACATTGAGATATTTATTTATAAAATTGGGTGTGCATAAAACATATTCAGTTCAAAATTAATTTCTTACAAATAAAAATTATTTAGTGAAGCATAATAATTTTAGCATTAATAACATTAATATTAAAATGGGATAATTACTTTGTAATAGATTTGCTAAATCGAGCAATGCGGTGTCATCGTCGGCACCTTTCCATTTATTTAAGATGAGCGCATTTTCTGGTTGGAATTTTGTAGCCATTTTATTCCAATCCACCACTATCACCTGTGGTAAAAAAACATTTTTGTCAAATATAAAGTATCTTCAAAAAAATAACAATAATGCCAGATTCCAAGCCTGTAAGATTATGTTTTTACTCAAAAATAGGTTTACCTTAGACAAATCTCTGTTAAGTCCTTCCAGATTTTTCACATGAACACCGTCTATAAAATGTGTGGAATCCCTGAAGAGTCTGTATGAAATCATTTTATTCTCTGGATCAAGCTTGTCCAATACTGGCCAGATCATGAAAACATTCTCTGATGTGAAAATAACAACTTCATAATCAGAATTAGCAACAGTTTGCAAAAATTGGTCTACACCTGGACGCTTTTTGAATCTGTAACAATATTTTATATTAAGTATATTTTATTAAAGAACTTAATTTTTATTCTGTAAGCTAAGCCCATTTCAAGCCCCAGCCCCCAATACATATTCTACAAGATATGTACTGATATAAATGTTTGTAAAATCTTAATATATTATACTTTGAACCTATACAAAATAATTCTGCAATGTCAATAGATTATGTAAGCCAAACTAAGCTGATGGTCTCAGTGAGATGAAAATATAATAAACAGATCAGAACTGCGCGTCAAACAGTTTAGATTAAAAAATATTATCTTTAGTAGCAGCATATTATTATGTAAAAATTAGTAAAAAGTAATAAAATTGGATTATTCTCATCTAATTGTCTTTCATTTTAGATAAAGTATGACAGCAAGCCAAAAAACTATGTTAGAGTTGTCTGGTTTCGTCTAAGTCTGGTCTAGGGTCTATGCCAGAGAACTTTGTAATAATATATTGTGTAATAAGTAGTTAGACGAGTATATCAATACAATTATATTTATGTGATTCGTAATTTTACAATTCTACTTCCAGTAAATGTTTGGCCACAAAAAAGATGTAAATAATTGTTCTTATGTTTGAGATCTTATTTTTCCTAAGGACAGTAAGTCTGCAAAAAACTCAGCTCTGTTATTAGCATATCTTTATAAACTATAAAGCTAAACTTGTAATTATGTAGTACAAATCATAAAAGGTGGAAAATAATGTAAAGACCAAATTATGTAGAAAAAATAAGTAGACCATTGTTTGATAAAAATAATATTTTAAATAATGCCTTCATTACAGGTAATATGCATGATCTAATACTGTATTGCAAATTTTAGTATAACAAACTATAAGTTTATTAAAATGCCTTTCAATAGCATACCTCCATCCAGTCTGGTAGGACCAATCAGGATGAACTAGCACATCAGTAAACTCCAGCACAAGTGTGTAAGTGGGTTGGTAGGGAGCTGGCAATGGATCTGGCAGAAGCTTCTCACGAGAAGGCTCTTTTATCATCTAAAAAATATTTTCTAAGTATCAAAAAATATTTAAGCTTGTAGATAATACACATTCTTACATTATTTCAGAGTTGATTATTCAATTATATTAATTTTAGATCAAGGCTGAAAAAGCCCTGCTCTAGCCCAGATTTATTTTTGGGCCATGGAAACATAAAGGTACTTAATATTTTTGCATATTTATATTGTTTCAAATTTATACAAAAAAGCTGCAACCTACAAAATTTCGTGTCACATGCATCCTAGTTTTAGACAATAGCTAGTAATGGTTAATATGTCTTAAATTCTTAATATAGAATCCAATATACCAAGACAAAAACAAATTCATAAATATATACAAAGCTCACTGCCAACTAGATACCTTTTCATAAAATGTAAGTTCTTTCCATGTTCGACGTAGGTATTGCAATGGCAACGGCAATGGTGAGAATTCATCCTCAATAGGTTTGCCATCATCATCTCGCCGTGGTGCTCCCATTTCAATAACCATACATCCACCCATTACTGTCATTGCTCCACCAAACACTGCAAAACTGTATGCATTCACTTTAATTATTGTTGTCTAACTTATCAATAAAAATAATAAAATGTTAAAAGTTCAATATTCATTTATTATTTTTGTCCAATGGTTTGTAAGTCTAGGCTAACTTCACTTAATTTTTCACAGGCGTAATTTATGTTAAGGGAATGTATATGTCAGAAACACAAATATAGTGTGTGTACATAACCCACAGATTAAAAGCATTATGAATAATGTACAAATCTTTTTGCTTAGCAGTAAAAGATAATAACATTTGACAATTAGTTGACCTATGGAAATAAACATTTAAAAATCATCAAAGTTATTTTTGAAAATAAATAGTTAAATTACCCAATTTTCATCCTCCTCCAACTTTTTTCATTCTCTTGGGATTTTTCTTTTTGTTCTTGTTCAAATTTTTCCTGTTCTTTTTTAACCTCTTGCTCATCTGTAGCACTCATAGGTGATTGTGGAAAAAAACGACCAAGTATGTCTACTTTCTCAGTTTCCTTAACATCTTTTTTCTTATCTCCTATGAAAATAATTCAGTTAATTAAAATTCAAGACGTTTTCATTGATCACTAACATTTTTTAAATGTAATATAATACTATATTGGAGTATGTAAAAAAATAAAATTTAAAAATAGAATAACAGAAAAAGCAGACGTTTTGTAAATTATAATACTTTTATTTTTCACCAAATTAATAGTTAATTCAGTTTATCTGTTAATAACAGGATATTTATTAAAATTAATCTAACCTATATTATCAGAAAAATATCTTGTGGAATTCGCTGACAGAAGCCACGCATTTTGTCTTAATAAATTTGAAGTTTGAAATTTCACAGTTTTACAACAGGCTGCCTGTGTCAGGAAAAATACTTTTCTGAGAGCCATGATTAATTTTATATTCTAAAAATCCACAATTCAGGAATTCACATCATTCAAACAAAACAACTGTCAGTGTCATCTGTCAATTCGTAATAGTCTACTTTTTTAATAGTTTAATTATTTTCTATTGAGAAAGGCAAAGGTGTCAAATTCAATTCTTTGCGTGTTTTTTTGGTAGTACTAATTGAACACAATCTATTTCGCCAATGTCAAGTGGGATGGAAAATATATGGATGAGGTTGATCGGTACAGTCTGCAGTTAATCTTACAAATGAATTCAATTTTGAGCACAAATAACATTAGAGTTTCTTTTTTAACTATGTACCGCTTAATTATAAATAATAAATGTTTCATTTACAGAATAGGCTGGCGGACGAGGAAATGGGTCATCTGATGTTAAATGGTCAGCACCGCCCTTAGACATAGGCACTGTAAGAAATGTTAACCGTCCCTCACTTCGCCAATGTACCGCCAACCTTGGGAACTAAGATTATAGGAAAAGCAGAAACGTATTCACGAGTCCACAGCTTTTTGTCATAACAGCAAACTTGTCGTCATTTTTGATGACATAAAAACAGTGAATTCAATTTAACACCCTTCTTAATAGAAAATAATTTAACAATAAAAAATTACATTTAGTATGGAATGCCTTCGATTGCAAACAAACAATTTACACAAATATAAGAGTGGGCTATGTAATAATTCGTATTGGACTGCCTTGTTGTTAAAGTGGCTAGATATAAAGCTGCATACCCAGATGTCCTGGGATAAAACCCAAAATCGGACTTTTTCTGTCGGAAAATTCTCAACACTAGCCCAGAGTATGGATTTTGGAACTATGTTTACATGTGCGTGTGTAAAGCCGTCGGTTCCGTGCCTGGACCATGTACAAATGTACAATACAAAGTGCACCTGTGTTTGCGTACACACTTGTGCATATAGTGCACACTTGTGCATATAATAATATATCTTACGTAGTTGGCTGGTACTAATAACTCGTAGCAATGGAGATGTTACAAGCCGCCGTGGCCGAAATCGGACAGATCATCATCATAGATTCGTATTTTCTTTTTTTTTATAGCCCTGGGTACCAAACCTACTCGGCCTGCCGGTAAATCTGTCGGTGGATAAATGACAATAAACGACAAACTTATTTTAACTATTTATTCTCTTTATTTATTTAAGAACACTAATAATATCTATATTTTTACACTGGTAATTAAACATATTTGAAATTTAAACAGTTCGGAATATCTATAAATATTTATTAGTACAGCAACAAGTTATGCACACTATTATTCTTCGTCCAACAAATACTATTATTAGACTTTATATATTTGTTACATACATTTTGTAAGGAATTTAATGAAACATAGTTGCGTCCGTTGGCGCACGCGAATGAGAATATTTTCACGCGTGTATAATAATTTTCATAGCTTCGCCTGTTTTTGCGAACTCCATTGCTTCTTTTGATTTTTCTAGAGGGAAATGATGTGTTATAAAGGACTTGAGGTCTATCGCGCCGCTTGACACTGCAGCCAACGCTAACGGATACCTGATATAAGACACAGTGATTATGATCCTACACGGCTATTATTCACTATTATAATTTATCAACAAAAACATTGTCACTCACGAGTTGAGCAGGCGGTACGCGCCGCGCACGTCCACCTCACGCAGCATCGCCGCCGTCAGCGGCACGCGCACCGTCGCCTCGCCGATGCCCACCACCAGCACCGTGCCGCCCGTGCGCGTTACCTGCGTTTTTAATATTGTTGTTTTTTTTTGTTGATGAAATATGAATAAATGTGCAAATTTTTGGTGCAATCCGAACGTGACACTAGTTCAAGTATTTCTTCTGTTTACTTTTAGTAGCACACATTCGCTATTGACATAACACTATTTTGAAACATCAAGATATTTTGTAATTATTTACACCTAATCTTAATGAAGTATATATTTCGCTGATAACATAGTCAGTATTATTGTTGTAAGCAACTGCTGAATCAAAACACATTAATACCGTCAAAGCTATTCTCTGTGCTGATTCGAACCCGCAGGCATCAATAGTTATATCAGGAGTCGTGTCCAAGACGGTTGTTATTCTTTCGACTATCTCCTGGTCACTTTGGTTTGGTGACACGAGCAAGGTATGGTCTGCGGCTAACTTTTTGGCTGTTTCAAGGCGTGACGCGACAACATCTGTGAAATTAAATAATTTATAAGACAACTTGGGTTATATATACTTACTATAGATTATTTAAATAAGTTTGTTAAAAAAATACATAAGTAACCAAGCGCTCAATAAGCGATGGCAACCAATTATTGAGCCCTTAAATTATCTGTGTGCATTAGATGAGTGCAGTTAGTGCTGGACAAGATGTCTTAGTGTGTGTGAAGCGACTAAGAGTAAAAGCAACAACAAAAAAAATGACTGGTACTGATACTAGCACTAATATTGAAATTGGTAAATCATATTACCAGTTATGAGTATTTTAGCGGCACCCATTGCCTTCGCGGTCATCGCACACAGCACGCCAATTGGCCCCGCCCCTAGCACCAGCAGCGTGCAGCCAAGTCGTACACCTGCGCGTGTACATGCATGAATAGCGATTGCAAGTGGCTGTACCGCAGCTCCCTCTTCCATGCTAACATTGTTGGGAAGTCTAAAAAAATATTTAACTAAAATAATAACCTTTGAGTAATGTCACTCTATGTTTATTCTCCAGTGTGCGAGAATAAAGAAAGAATTTAGAATTTGTGCCTGTAAAGTTATTATTTAAGAATACTTTAGCATTAGCCTAATTGATGAAGGCTATTTAGTATGACGCCACCGGGCACGGGGATAATTATGGAAAAACTAACAGCCTTACTGAAATGTCAATTAACTTGAATGCTAATTAACTATTGTTACAAAACGTTTTTTAAAACAATAACCCCATTCATGCTCGTATTTTTAACGAAGCTCGAATATAACGTCTCAAGATCTGACTAGAGCTGAATTTGGTTATGATTGTTTCAAAAACCAATTTGTTAAAGTAGTTAATTGGCATTCAAATTAATTAACGTCTGTCAGATATTTACTAAATATTATTGATCCTACTTGTGACAAAAATCAGCAACGTGCTTGTAGTATCGGCAGAGGTTTCCCATAGCACCGGTCGTTGAACAGTATCGCGGCTGATCACATAGATTGTATCGGCCTTTCTTGCAGTATTCGCAGCTTCGACAGGGTTGCGTCGGCTCTATGGCTACCCGATCGCCTACATCAATGTTCTTTACTTCGCGTCCGACCTACAAATTATTACTTATCTCTACATATATAGAACGGCCTTTTGACTAAAAATACAACTTTATAAAAAAGTAAACGATCTATCTTTGTTATACCGAAATAAAACAAAACATGATCAGTATAAATAAATTACATTGAATTCTTTTAATTTTCATAATTTATTACTTTTGTAAAAAAATATGAAGTATTAAAAATTTAATAATAGTTCTTCATTTATTTATTTAAGCCTTTTCAATAGCAATAGAATCTTAATGAACAAATACAATAACATACAAATAATTAAGAAGTAGCAAAATTGTCTAAATCTCATTGTCTTTGATTAGTTCTATAATAATTGATAATACGCCAGAGAGCTATGTAATGCAAGCCAATGAATAACTTTGTTATAATAATTACATTTATAGTTAATAAATAACTAAGCAAGACTTAACTTAGTTTTAATTGAATATACCTTTATAACAACACCTGCACCTTCATGGCCCAAGACCATGGGATCGCAGACAACTTCAAGTCCACATTTTCCAGTCGAATACAGCTTAAGGTCGGAACCACAAATCCCAACGCATTCGATCTTTATTAAAATCTCTACACAAAAGTAAAGAGTTATAAGAGTTTGAAGTATATTTATGGTAACAGAAACAGCTAGCGTGTCTTGATTTCTATTTTTTTTTTTAATATTATTTTTTATTGTATTAGCAATTAGACTATTTTTAATTTCCGTAATCGTGAGTTTCATTCTTTTATATATTTGTATTTCTTAATTTGTTAACTTTGATGATTGCTTGCATTATTTTAAAATTAACTTCTAACTTCAACGTCAATTGATTGGTATTATATAAATCAAGTATATTATTATTTTAATATTAAATATTTGGTATCCAAGTTCAAAGTTCATCATAAGTTCATGTAATATCTTACCATTATCACCAATCTCCGGTATTGGCCATTTCTCCTGTAAAAAAATGTTAGTTCGTGTATTATAATGTATCTATTATTCGTAGATTTTAAGACATTTTTACAATATACAACATCTGTGGTTTGTTTATTTTTTATCCTTCATCGATCGATTAGCGATTAATTTATTATTTATAAAACAGTTCTATTACATCTACTCTTCATCCTTTTATAGGAATAAAAGTCTTACATATCTTAAATCTTTAGGTCCATATAAAACCGCCGCATAATTCTCTGTCATGTTGCACACTTCACTCGCGATAAAAATATTAAAATAAAGTAGAACAGAGTTGTAAGACACGATGTAAATACGTTTTATCAAATGTTTAATTAAAACTGTTCATGTTATTTAAACAAAAGCTTACTATCTTGATTTTAAATACTAGCTACCCATCGCGGCTTCGCATGGGAAGAATAAAATCACATATATTTTTAAATAATTATACTGAGTAATGTTATTGATTTACAGTTAAATTAATTTGTTTTGAATGATCTTAGACTATTTTCATTCGCACTACATTAACATAGTAAACTATGACTACATACAATTAAAATATATACTTAGTCTGAGATCGCTATAAAACTATTATCTAAAATCATACAGAAGTTTAATATTAATATTACATATACTTTACACATATTACTTTCAGTTGCGTGTCTCGAGTGATATAAGTTTTAAGAACGAAATGAAATCTATTTTTTTATATATTTATGATATCAAACACAATGTTTCTTATTTATAAAGAGATGATACTACAACTACAGCAGATACTACAGCCTAGGTTGTGTAAGTGTTATCTAAGACGGTATAGAATAAGAATTGAAAAAATGTTCGGTGCGCATCTAGTTATTAAAGCGCGAATATATTTATAGCGGTCTTATGTGAGTTGCGTGAAAACCTTTTTTCTCGGTAATAATTTTCGAAAAAACAATAGCATTGCCTCTTCGTTTCACAAAACTTTAAAAATAACTAAAAGTAATTGAAATAAAAAAAAAGTCATATCCCTTTACGTAAAAGATCGCTTTTTGCTCCAAAGCTATTTATCATGATTTTTTTTTAATAAAATCAGCGTATTAAATAATGCAACATTTTTGCAATATATTTTTCATTATACTTATTTTTCAATATTTTTTTACGAAAGTGCTTCAATAAATCGCTTGGCAGCCCCTCCGTCACATAATAAACTATATAGTGCGGGCGTTGACGTTGTGCTGGACAGAGTTTTGACACTTTTTACAGCAATCATAAGGCACATGCGGTGCACATCTTTAACGTCCAATCGATCAACATCAACGACGTATATCCAAATCTTAACAGTGTCTTTTATTTGTGCTAACTGATTCTTATGATATAATAGATGTAATTACGCATTTTCGTCTACAAATACTTTAATTATCCATTTTAAATCGAGTTTACTTGGTTAGGTTTACTTTTGCGTATTACCTCTTTGCCAAATGTAGAAGATCGTTAGATCACGTGCCATTACTGTTACATAAAATTATACGCACCCTGTTACCTGGCACCTAAAAAAACATCAGTGGCGATTTTAGCTGTTTCTTTACTATTATGATATATTTGTGACGTTAATTTGCTTGATTAATTTAATATTATTATTATAACTTAGTTCTTTCCACCATCGCATAGGTACGCAATTCAATGTATATCAAAAAATATTCTCTGATATTAGAAATCGATTTCAAAGGAATATTTTTTAAAGTTTTTAAAACTAGTTTGGATACGATATTTTAGTAGGTAAACGATTTATCGAAGCGTAACGTACAGTATCGTATTAAATATCGATATATCGTATTGTGCTGTATATATTCCAATATTTTGCGTCGAATCTGGCTTCCCTAGCGTATAATAGGCACATCTCTATTCGCTATCGGCGACCGGTCAGGGTTGATCTTAACATGATTATATGTACATATGCGTCTTTCGATTTCCTTATCTTGTTGGTTCTTGTGTATTATAAAATCAAGAAACATTGAATTCAATTTTTTATTGTTTCTATAAATATACATATCTTTGTAGGTATTAAGTCGGTAAATAAAAATAATTTAATTGCACGTAAAAAAGGATGAATGATTTTTTTTATAAAGTACAATAAAATTGTTCGTATATCTTTTTATAAATTATGTACAAATTAGTCGGCGGCTCTGACAACGTAATCGGCTCTATCAGTTGGTGAAGGCGGCAGCGTTGTTGGCGTCTCGCGGCTGGACGTGTATCATGACCTTGATGCCGAGCCCGCGGCGCGCTACGTCGTATGCTTGCAGCGTGTCTTCGATGCTGAAGTGATGAGTTACGAGCGGCTTCACATCCACTTGTCCACTTGCCACCATCGACATCGCTATGGGGTACCTGTTAACAAACACTTATTAGAAAATAATGTAGGTGTAGCAATTAGTATCTACATAGAAGTATAGAGATGGGGATGAAGATGAATAAACAACTTTGACCTTGAGATGTAAAATAATCACTTCGTTTTGGTTACGGGTTCGTAATAAATTAGCGTTTTTAATGTCAGTCGTTGCTCTAGGAACTTTGGAAGGAAAATTAAAATGGATATAAGATTATATATATATATATATATATATATATATATATATATATAAATATATATATACTGGAACATTATTGTAATATAAATAAATATATATGAATCCAGATCTGGTAATAGTGCATAATATAGCGTAGTCATACGCATGGAATATATAAAGAAACTGTTAGTAATATTATAAAATAACGTACTCGTTGACATATCGGAAAATGCCTCTGATGTCGACCTCACGTGCGACAGCGCCGGCCAGAGGTAACGTGAGCTCAGGGCTGCCCATACCCACCAGTACGGCCACGCCACCGGACTTGGTTGCCTGTTCGATGTAGAGAATGTTTTTAAACAGTTTAATCACAATCTTTATTCTTAAGAAGACACAAACTATTTAGCAAGTATTGAATTATACTAGCTATTGGTGATATTTCCAATCCACTCTGATTTTTTTTCGAATAATTATGTAAGGTATGAGGCAAGTAAAGTAGCCAGATGCGAGATTAGCATCTCTGCTTGCTCAAAATAAATTCTGTCATTATACCAGTTGTGTGCTATGTATTTTTTATTAAAGGCATCCAGACATCCATTTTAGATTATTTATAAAATATGGAGCAATCATCAGTCGCTGAACTTAAACCATGTTCTCAGTTACTGACCACTATTAAAAAAAACGTTGGAAATATTCCACGCGCGGCTAAATATTACACAACAAGGTCTCTAACCTGCATATCTTCTCTATAAAATAATATATATTTCTGTTGTTTACACAAAATTATCTTTCGCCTATCGCGTATACTAAAATGGTAAATATTATAATATCTTTTAGTATAGATATTATTATAATAATAATGGTGATTCTGTAATTATTGTTATTTTAATAGTTGACCTGTGCCATGATTATACTTCGTCTCATAGTGTTCCATAGTCATACCAGTAAAGCCAAGCGCACTGTAGACTGAGCTCCACTCGCGTCGATGGAGATGTCAGGATGCGTCCCGAGCAATTCGTGAACCTTCCTAACTAGGTCTGCCTCGTTGGAATCTTTGTTTACCAGAAGGGTATAGTCAGCACCTAGCTTCTTCGCCATATCCAATCGTGACTGCAGGAGATCTAAATTTACCAATGTTTACTTTAAAACAATGAACGAACACAAGATTATTAAAATAAATGCGTAAATGAGATTACTTTGATGATAATTTCTTGGCGTTTGTTAAGATAAAAAAATGCTCAGTGATATGAACGGTGCTATAAAATCAACAATAAATTAAATCAATAACATCTAACAACCTATACATACAAATTACGGATGATACAACTTAAACAAAAGTTACATTCAGAAACGAATTAAAATAAAATTACGACTTAACGCTAAAGGACAGTTTACATATTAATAAGGCATTAAAATATATTCAAGTGACCCGTTATAATTATCTTGCTGGCGCCCATGGCGCGGGCAGATAGTAGCGTGACAAGGCCTATAGGACCCCCGCCCAGAATCAGCACGGAATTTCCGGCCGACACGCCACCACGTCGGCACGCATGGATGCCCACCGAAAGCGGTTCAAGCAGCGCGCCTTCCTCCATCGATACGTGGTCGGGGAGTCTGAAGCAAAGCACGGTCGAGATAAATAAAGTTTTTTAGGTGAACGCTAGTTCTTGAAGTTGTTCAAGAGTACGTATACCTCGGGCAAACTATGCATTACATACATTATTAGCAGCCTGTAAATTTTCCACTGCTGGGCTGGGCTGGAGAGAGCTATGCTTGGCGTTTCTTTTTTATTAGAGGTGGCAAACGAGCAGGAGGCTCACCTGATGGAAAGTGACTACCACCGCCCATGGACATCTGCAACACCGGGGGGCTTGCAGGTGCGTTGCCGGCCTTTCAGGAAAGAGTACGCTCTTTTCTTGAAGGTTCCCAAGTCGTATCGGTTCGGAAAAACCGCCGGCGAAAGCTGGTTCCACAGAGTGGTTGTGCGAGGCAGAAAATGTCTTAAAAATCGCGCTGTTATGGATTTTCGGACATCTAGGTGGTGTGGGTGATATTTTGAATTTTGGCGAGATGTCCGAAGGTGAAATTCAGCAGCCGGGATTAATCTGAACAATTCATCGGAACATTCCCCGTGATAAATTCTGTAGAAGATGCAGAGCGATCCAACATCTCTACGCAAAGCCAAAGGATCAAGCAGATCGGAAAGGGCTTGATCGTCGATAATTCAAGCCGCTCTACGTTGGATACGGTCGAATGGAAGGAGCTGGTACTGGGGAGCACCCGCCCAGAGGTGAGAGCAGTACTCCATGTGTGGCCGAATTTGGAATTTGGCAAGATGGTTCTAGAGTGGAGACCGCGAATCGGCAAGCGTAGTGTAACGACGACGCCCTGTGGCACGGTGGAGCGATGATGTATGGAAGGTGGCTGATAGGAAGTGGATGAGAAGGACCGAAGATCGGGCTCAATGGCGCGCCTTGGGGGAAGCCTGTGTCCCGCAGTGGATTAATACAGGCTGATTATGATGAGGTGAGAAATTTAGGAAAAGTCACTGTTGACTTCATTGGTACGTGAAACATCTATGTTGAATAAACATTTGTGCAGTTGAATGTAAATACTGATAAAGACTGAGAGTTCAGAGTACAAGTTTTAGCAGGCAAGTCATTTTAAAGAAAGCAAAAGTTGCCCTCCAAATGACTGATACTCATACTTGACAATAATTGACAAATAAGTGATAGAAATAAAACCTAGCACTCACTTGTAGCAGAAGTCAGCTGCATGTTTGTAATAACGAGCGAGATTTCCGTGTACGGGTGGAGTGGCGCAGAACTGAATGTCCGGGCACAGGTGATAGCGTCCCGTCTTGCAGAACTCACAGTAACGACACGGGACACCAGGCTCGATGGCTACGCGATCGCCAACTTTCAGATTCTTCACTTTTGCACCCAGCTAATCAATAATATTTAGTGTAAATATTTAATCTCTCATAGTTTAAGTCAACTAACGAGGCCATAAGGCTGCTCTGTGTAAGGGTAGGTACCTTATCTGGTACCTATCCTATAAGATGTAAAATTATTATAATTTTTAAAGAAAATATAATTCAGATAAGTATAGTTGTGATAACAATCAACGTAGTTAAAGGTCGAAATTACAATGATGATAAATATTAATATTTAAATGCGCGTTCAAGTAGAACAATATCATTTAACTCTTATCAAGCTGAAGTATTTAATGACTATGCCTTCTACTAAAACGTGAAAATTTATAATGAAAATAAATAATACAATACTTTTCTCAACTACCATCATAATATGATTATTTATTTCGTTTTGGATTTCATGACCTTAGATTGCCAACATTTTCCGGGAATAAAAAGTTCGTAGGTATATGAAATTTGTGTGTTCCTAGCAAGTATCAATAAACTAATCCATTAAGTTTGATATGTCTCGTTGATCTTTTGGTTTATATATATTCTCGTTTGTATATTATCTCGTTGTGGTTTACAATACTGCAGACCCCGAGGTCCTGATTTTAATCCTCATAAAAAGTTGTTGTGGTTTTCTTTTAAGTTGAAGTACTACTTCTACGTAGAAGTCCAGAGTAGTACCAAGGAAACGCTCAAAACCATACACGGCTAAAACAATTCCAGAGATTTGTTTATGTGCTCCTGTGCCTCGGAAAACACGTAAAGCCGTTCTTGCGCCTGAACTGTTTTCGGTCGTGTCGTATTTGCAGTTTGTTACCTTTTTTCTGTGGGTATGGATTTGAAGAAAACAGTTTTGTTATACAACTATTTAATTCGAGAAACCAAAATTTATAAATCTTACAATAAGTTTAGTTACAGCTTTTGTTACTTAATTTAGTTACAGCTTTTGTAATATGGATAATTAAAAAAGATGCCAGCTAGACTCAGCGTGGGTCACTTGGGATAAAAGGAATGTTTGAAAATACACATCACCAAATTTCCAGCTACATGTGGATATTGTTTATATCTAAGGGAACAGGCATGGCATCCTTGGAGTTGCACCAGCAGCTATCTGGACATACTCAATTAGGAAACTGCAGCCATCCACACTTAATATTTCAAATTCATGTGGTGGGTAAAACAAACCCCTCTGCAATACGAAATATACAGGTTCAATAATCAAGTTAATGACCAAGAGATAAATACCTTTAACGAGGGATGTAAACAGTAATTTACCTTTTGGAGGTTCAAAGTCCTGCTTACTCTAAATGACGATTTCAACTCCGGAGAAACATTCCAATGGGTCAAAAATCACTGTAAATCACAAATTAAACATGACTACGATTTTCTGAATTGCAAACCAACGCATTTAACCAAAAACAAGAATTAAAGACTTACAATTTTTTAAAGTCGGTAGAAATACGTTGTGTAAAGTTTTATCAAACTTCAAAACTCCATTATAAATATATTCTGAAAAGATATATGCCGTTAAAGCACTGAAGTAATAATCAATCACAAATTAAGAAACTCAACTATTAAGGTAACTCACCGATATATTCAGTATATCGATTTGAAGTTTGAATTCGGTGTTAAACCGAAGTTGTAAAAATGCAAAAAGAACGAAATCGAAAGTTCTTGAAACTTTGAAAGATTGCGGGAGTGTGGCCAGTATAACCACCAAAATTAAATGGGAATTATATCCATATTTAAATAAAAGAAATAATTATGGAATAATTATTTAATTTAATAAAAGCCAATTATAGGCAAAATTAATCTGTCATATTCAATTTCCGACATTTTCAAACAAATACTAACCCTTAAATTGGATGACAGCTAATAAATTAATCTGAAACGATGCAAAATGACTTCCAACAAATACAACAAACGAATTAGATAATAAAATCAAATTTTATTATTTAAATTATTTCACCGCACTGATATACGCTTATTATTTAAATTCAAAGAAAATGCCAAAATTATGTATTGTGCTAGCAATACCGATATATGGGAAGTGGGAAATGGGTTAACGGCACGAATTTTAGCGAATTACCACTTTTGTGACGTTTTATATAATTTCAAAAAAAAAGTTAAAATTATAAAAATATTTTTTAATGTAACAAGTTCCATCGAATTATGGGGACGAGGGAATAGAGAATGTTCTTTTATTCTCGCACACACTTGAGAATTGTAATACCCATCTGACCATTCAATGGTACCTGGCCAATCAATTTGGAGTGTTATCATCGTCATACTAATCCTTTCGAATTAGCTAAAGCAATTAAATATATAATTAAGAGTTATTGACGATATGAATGTTTGTTTATTATGCCTATCCAAATAGACTCCTGTTAAGAAGCACTATTAGAAAGTCCTTTTACAATTCAAATCACCTTTTATAACAGACAATAAAGGTCACTCGCGTAATAATGTCTATTATAATGGTGGTGATGGATTACGGCGACGACGGCTTCACCCTATATCTTTGCTCTCGTAATCCACGATAGGAAGGAGTTCATAGCTGAATTATAGGCTTTACCTATGTATAAATAGGGAAAGTCGTGGTATTTAGATTTTTCAATATAAATATAAATTGACTTTTTTTATTACCTTACCGACTCAAAGACTTGTTTAGTTAAGACCTGCAAACATTTTATAAACCGATGACCGGGACTAATTATAATATTGCTTATTTCATAGATTATTATGTTTCAAGGACAAGGAGAAGAGCGATTAGTACAATTAACTTATCTATCTAAAATATGTAGTGTAGTGTAAACAAATAAAATTATTATTTTACTTTCTCTACTGTAATCTTTGGAAATTTTCAGTTAAATATCTAATCTACCAAAGAGTTATCTTATTAATAAATAAAACAACATAAGATAAAGAGTTACCTACCCGTATACGTATTTAATCTTTTAATTGGTACTATAACACTGACACCGCAATATAGATAAAGATATGGTTTTTAAACTAGTTATGTTAGCGCTTTTTGTGGTCGTTTGGTTTACTTTGAAATGAATATTGTATCCCATGTGTATAAATGTATCAAATTAAAATCTTTGTTTCAATACGATTGGATGACTTACAAATGTGTTACTTGATGGAAAGTAGTCACCACTGCCTATAGAATAATATATGATAGGGTATATTTAGTCTATGGGCAGTGGTGGTGGGTAGGGGCATATCATCCTTTCTATACCTACTTAGTTCACACAGGCTCATTCACCCGTTAAACCAGAACACAAAAATACTAAGTACTGCTGTCTGGCGGTAGAATATTTGATGACTGGGTGGTGTCTACCTAGACGAGCTTGCTCTACCAAAACTTCACAAAATATTTCGCTATAAGTTTATTTAGAGATTCCTTCCGACTTTAATTGTATTTAGTTATAATAGGGTCCGATCATGTTTAGAACAAACTGTAGAAAAATCTTACCTAAAAGTTGGGAAAAACTGATGGTTAAAAATGTATTTCAAATAAATATATAAATTCTATTTGTATTTTAATATAATAATTGTAGATGTATTTTTCCATACATTAATCCATTTATGAAATAAGTCCGCAGAAATAATGGAATTTTGACCATATTTAAACATTTGTCGCTAGAAAATTATCATCATCATTATATGGCAACTCCTTTTATAACAGAAATATAGACAACGTGTGTGGTTCTTCATACGAGGATTTTTCGTCTTTTTTATTTCTTTATTATTATTATTTTTTCAGGCATGGAAGCTCACAATTTTAACTTTTTATAAAAATAATAATTTAAAAGTATACCATAGAACATAATTTATTTATTTAATAAATTGTAAAACGTACTATTACTACTGTTTTGGAA